>NC_067485.1:8633359-8859895 GCF_947179515.1 Apodemus sylvaticus
TCAGCGTGCTCACGCTTGAGAAACATCTGGCCCTTAGAGTTCTCGAAATTTATGCTATGCAGTCAGAAGCTACTCATGACAAATCCAAATCCCTTCCTTGTGGCAAAAACTAGGTTATTTTTCGGCCATCAATGATTGTTTCAAGGCCTCCTTAAAAAAGAAGACTGTGCTTGCTTCTGATCTCTAGTCTGTCTCCTGAACATCGGCCTGCTCACGAAGAGTTTTCTGCATATAGGATTGAATTCCAAGGACAGCCGCCTGGAAGATCAAGTTCATCTGAGACAAGTCTGCATTTCGTGCCTGTAAGCTAAATAGGCTACACCAGAGCCACCGGAGCCCCTCAGCTGCCCCCATGCTGTAGACGCGTGTCTGTGGCCATGCTCTCCATCTCCTTCCCTTTCTGAAGCCTTCTTAAGCATCCACTGAGACCATTCTACTTGTTGCCAAGCCCAAGAGGAGGGCCCTGTCAGAACACAGTCTAGTTTGCATTTTAATTGTTATTACGATCTGCCATCCCTGAAGATTTAGTGGAATTCTCTGGAAGAATGTTTAAATAGTCCCCCCCACCACCCAGTTGATCCTTATGAAATTTCCTCTCCTCTCAAAGAGTGGTCCATGAGCCAGCCATGCCAGGAACTCACTGGCTACTTAGGACCCTTGGCTCCTCTCGGTATCCCTTAACTCATACCTGCAGTCTAGCAGGGTCCTCGAAGGGTTAGTGCACAAAGCAAGGATTAGGAAACGCTGGCTTACACCTTGCGACGTTTTGCTGGGGTCAAAAGTGGGCATCATACACAAGCATTCTTCAATAAAACAAAGCAATCACTAGGTACCTAAGCACTGAGAGCAAAATATTCCTGCGCATTTTGCTGCGAATGATGTTACAAAGACGTGAAGTTGGTTCTGCTTACAGTGACATATCTCCGAGCTTCACTCCAAAAAGGAGTAGAGAAAGGGAATGACCTTAGGCATCAGAAGGAGTTCATCCTCACCCGCACTTTCTAAGAAATACACGCTGGCTATATGTCCTCCATAGAGGGCGGATTCCAGAAAGCTGACATAGGGAAGCAGCAGAGTCCTTCTGGATAAGGAGAGGAGTAAAATGCATAATAAAAACATTTGAGGGCAGTCTTCACCTCATTGTGCCCACAGAGGTGAGATGCATGAGCCTGCTCTATATCTCAGTGCCCCTCAGTGCCCTAGTGTAAGGGGACAAGTGCGTGCCCGATGATGATTGGTCCTCCGGCAGACTTCTCAGACATGCTTGACCCCACGGCTGCCCTGTAAGTGGCTCCTAAGACCTTCCTGTTTAGACAGAAAGTCACACTTGGGTGTTTAAAAAGAAGACCACTTCAAGCTATATAGTTGGTCAATTCTGGCTCGGATCCAGGACCAGAATCAGATGAGAAACCCTATCTCCTCCCCCAGGCCAAATGCACCCGTGTGCCAAGCATAGACTAAGCCTAAGGTCCCGAATTCAGACACTGGGTCTGAAGAAACATTCCGGGGGGGGGGGGTGTCAGGAACAGGAGTCGGCTGGATGTTAAAGTAAAAATTCACGGGTCCCACCTACCCCAACTAAGCATTCTGCTCAGTGCCTTTCATTACATGAAGAGAGTCAAGAAGTTCCTCTGTCCTCAGTACCGAATCTCTGCAGATTCAGCCAGGTCCTGCCTGATATGAGGACAGAGAAGTTCATGGGCCATCAAGCTGATCTGTTAGAGCCAGGATGGAGGCAGCCATGGCGAGGAGCTGGGCAGGGAAACAAAGGTCACGTGCTTCCATTCCCATCGCTGACTGGGACCTGGGCACTTTCTTTTGAGAAGGGCGGCTGATTCTAAGTACCCACTACCGCTAACACCACTGCCACCACATTCCTCAGAAGTCACATCTGCATCATTTCTCAGACCTCCAGAGAGAGCTGGCATGCTGTTCGAACTTGCCCAGAGTCTAGTGCAAGGTGGTGAGTAAACAGTGTCCCAGCCTTAGTGACTACATCAGTGTGAACAGGAAGTGCTCAGAGGCAGCGCTCACAATGAAACTGGCTAAATACTGCACCCCTGCAGTCCAGTTCACCCTCTGGTGATAAGTCGTTCTAGGGAGAAGAACAGGAAGGAATTACTAAATTCCCCAGGAAGGGTTGTGGGCTGTTCCTTCCCAGCAGTCTCACACAGACCCATTCTGTGGGCTTCCATTGTGCTTCCTGGACGTGGTAGGCTCATTAGACTGGGCTCAACTACAGCAATGAGGGTATGGCTAACACGTGTTCCAACCTGTGCTCTTCAAGTAGTCAGGTCAAGGATCTCGAGTGTTCCCCAGGACCGCATGGCACCAGCAAGGGATTGAGTTAAGTCTCTGTGGGGACTCTCATGTCCTAGGCTACTTGGAAATACAGAGGGGACCCTAATAACGTGAAGCTCATTGTGAAGGAGGGAGTTAGTCTTGCTGGCTGAAGTACAGATGTGTTTGCTGCTGTCATGGGGACTACCGAAAAAACTACTTTGCAAGAACAGAGGAAGGCTTCCAGGGAAGCAACTCCAGTGGTGCCATGGGACATTCCCAAGTCTGCAGGCATCAAGCCAGCACCCAGCAACTTTCCTCCGGCATTAGCTCTACCTTACTCCCATCCATACCCACCACAGGTGAGCCAGAGAGCCAGCCAACCACGGGTGAGCTAAAGAAAGAGCCAGCCAACCATGGGTGAGCTAAAGATCCAGCCGGTGAGCCAGTCAATCACAGGTCAGATCTACAGCTGACTCTGAGCAAGAAGGAGGAAAAACGGTCACAAGATCAAACCCAGTCTTAGTTTCTATCTCTGATGTGATAAATTGTTTTTTTTTTAAATTTACGTTAATTTTATGTATATGAGTGTTTTGCCAGCATGTATATCTGCTATGTGCATGCTTTGGCACATGGCCAGTAGAAGACATGAGATCCCCCGGAACTGTAGCTACTGACAAGCTATAAGCCACCAGGTGGATGCTGGGAATAGAACCATGTCTTTTGGTATAGAGCCAGTGCTCTGAAGTGCTCAGCCACTTCTCCAGACCATGACAAGCTATCTCTCCACAGGGCCTCTCTCTGTGGCTCCAGATAACTGAATAGGGCCTCTCTGTGTGGCTCTGGATAACTGAACAGGGCCTCTCTCTGTGGCTCTGAATAACTAAACCAGGCCTCTCCCTGGGACCCCAGATAACTGAAAGGGCCTGCTACTCACTCAGAAAAACTCTTTCCCAGCTCAGAGTTCTCCTGCTAGGCAGACATCATCCCTGGTTACTGTATGACTATCATCAAAAGGAAAATGCCAAATGCTAGCTTGAGGATCACTAAGTCGGAACTGCTAGGATCGGGCCTCAGGAACATACACCAAACTGAAGGAAGGCAGAGCTACTGCTTAAAAATGCCCAGCTGGCTCTACTACACAGAAGCACCGCCATGCTGGGAGCCAGGACCACAGCTCGTAGAAGCTGCTTTTTCAGGGACAACGAAAACCAATGATGGAATAAAATTAGCAGTCTCCACGAGGTGATGCTCCTTGGTGCGCCAGACAGATTCCGTGGCTGTCTCCATCTCCTTCAGGAGCTAGAAGCTTCACCTTTCACTTTTAGCACAGGCCAGAGTGTTCAGAGCTGGGTTTGCTTCTCAAAGGCTGGATCTAAGATGGCAGACTGCTGTGCCTGGGGCCTGAGGAAAGGTTCTTCCCTCTGTCGTGAACGAGCCCAGGTCTTCCTGTGGAAGGCACTAGCTTTGTGGACACAGATGGCAGCTGTCACTCCACACATCACCCTGGGTGGGTGCCTGGAGTCAGTGACCGGGATCCAAAGACATTTCATGGGGTCCTCGGGTTGTTGGGTCTCTCCAGTTCCGACCTCACACGCTCAGATCTTACACATGGCGCCCTGGGCCCTAATACCACAGCTGCTCTGCTGGCCGCCCCTCCCTGTTCTGACATAAGCAGTGTCTGACACCGGGCAATGGTTTTTTGAATTCCCCAGCACTGGAGCTGCAAGCGTGAGTTCTCGCCCAGCTTGTGTGTGGACACTGGGTATGTGAACACGCGCTTGTGGCAAGGATGCTAACGATCCTGAACCATCTCTGCAGCCCCATATTTTTTATTTTAAATATGTAATAAAAAGGAGTAAGTGGGCAAGAGGAGAAAAGAGGAGGGGACACAATTTACTGGCTCCGATTAGCTGTCCTCTGGCTTCTGCACTCATGTCAAACATACAAATGCATAGCAAAAATTCAGTTGACTTTTTACTCCTTATAAATATGTGTGTTTTTTTAAAAAAAAAAAATTGAGAAGACCCCCATCCAAGTTATGATCAAGGCAAGAAACAAACCTAAGGACTGATGCATTAAGAAATGAGCCCACATGGATACGAGAAGCTTAATTCAGACAAATACTAGCACCATAGAGGAATGTTCAAAGGAAAATACAGCCAAACCCATGAAGAACTGTAAAACTGTCCTTTTAGTGTGTGGCTTTCAGAGGACACAAACATGTCTCTTAGAGCATTCAAACTCTGGGCCTTCACCTGAACAAGGTTTTACCCCAAAGGCTGCTGATCGAACAAGGCCTAAAGCCTGTGAACTGTAACCTGCCAAATCCTGTTCTCCACCAGACACATGGACCACCGCAGCAGAAGTCAGCACTGGGAAGCCTGAGCAGAGGCCTCCAGAAACTCTCCGTACTGTCTACGACTCTTCTATAAATTACTCACAAATAAAATTTTTACTGAAGGACAAACAAAGAACTACTCTCCCGAGCTGGAGTCTGGCTTCCTTTCGAAGCTCTTGCTCCCACAAACGCGTAGGAAGCAGCACACCCATCCAGAGATTTACTGCAGCAGGCACAGCCAGGCAGCTAACCTCTCAATTAAGAGGAAGCTTTAATGGGGATGACTACAACAACCAGGGGTGTCTGGGTGTTGCCTCCAACACTGCATGTTTTACGTACTCCTGTAGGACTTTTGATAAATCAAACTGACATAACTCGAACCACATTTTGAACACATTCAGGAAGCCTGTATGCTTAGGAGATATTTAGGAAACAAGGAAGTAGGAGGTGCTTACATAAAGAGAATGACTGCCCTTGTTTATTGTAAGACAAATTCACTCTGGGTGGGTGAACTTAGCTTCATCTGAATCATCTTTCTCCACACGCTGCTTTACAAGGTCCATGTGTAAAAACCGGCCAAGCAGCCCCTTGCTTCCGATCTCCACGGTCCTCTTTCCCTCTCGCTCCGCCACATCACTTGTGACTCAGATCAAGTCTCAACTATGGTAGTGAGGAGTTCTCCATGCAGGCTTCAGTATCACAGAGCAGGCTCAGCCCTTCAGTGGAGCAGTTGCCTAAGCAATGAGACTGGGTGGATGGGACACTCTTCTGCAGGGCTGTAGCTGAAGCGGCAAAGGGGTGACAACTGTCCCTCTCCTGCTGGCCCTGCAGGGACTTCTCCTCCCCTGTTCACAGTATGGTGCACCTTAGCCAGTTGAGCACGATCCGCAGTGTCGGTTTCTAACCCACAAAGAGGAAGCTGGGACTCTGATCCCACATGGACAAGAGTGTAGAAGACGAATCTTAAATATCTTATGAGTTGACCAGTTGCTCTGCTCTGGATTTTTCCTGGGGATCAGCACTGGGGTGTGAGATCTCATTAAGTATTGAGATGGTGGTTAGAACAACCTTCTTATGCACTACCAAAGCCCTCCGTCAGTAATCTCGTGTCAATCCAATTACTGTTCAAACTCATTCACTCCCTATTTTCTGGGGTCATACAGGTCCCCTTCCTTGATGTGCCTCACCCTGTGTGTCCTTTTAGGCTGATGGTCTTAGAGCTGAGGAGGCAGCACCTAGACAAGGCCTACATCCTAGCTGCTACACTCCACCACTTGCCCCAAGGAGCAGATCTCCCATGTCACGACACAAGGTACACGAAGACCAGACCACATGACTAGCAAACCCGCTAGCTTAGTGCATAGCTCTACCCTTCCCCCACACGCAAAGCCTCCAGGCACTCACCGTAGTCAACTCCAGGTCGGCCCATGAAGTGAGCAGAGATCTGTCTCTCATCCTTCCCGTACTCGTTCTTGGCCATTAGGGTGTAGTCTCCATTATTCATATGAGTGGGATTATCCAGCTGGAGGCAGCCGTGGTACTCCGTGTGATTGGTAACATGTATCTTAGTACAGATGTACTTGGATTCGTTCAGTATGGCCCCATTGTAGAACCACTGAAGCGCTGGCTTGGGGTTGCCCCTCACCGTGAAAGGGATGCACCAGTGGTGGTCTGAGGTTGGAGACTCGAGAAATGTGATAGTTGGTGCAACTAATGAGAGAGGGAGGAGAGAGAGAGAGAGAGAGAGAGAGAGAGAGAGAGAGGTATTAATAGCACCAGAAAGTTCAGAATCCTCCCTTTTGAATTCCATGTCAAGAAGAGCTTTTATTTAACCATCATTCAGTTTAAGAAAACCCACAATCAGTAACTCCAGATTAATCATTTGTATCACATGACTGGTCTAACCCCTATCAGGAGCTCCTGGGAGCAGCTAATTCCACTCTGCTCAAGACTCACACAACACAGTGAGACATTGATGGTGGGAAGTGTCATCTGATGTCTGCTTTGTCTTTGTTTGTGCCCCCCCACACACACACACATCTTAATATTATGTGTATTCATCATAGGAAACAATGAGAGGCACACTTTTCATTAGTAACTCTTCCTTAAATAATTAAGAGAACTATAGAAGTCACTAAATTGATAATGACTTTGGAGATGTTCCAGGAAGCTTTGCTCCCATGGAACTCTTACTACAATGTATCAGGCGAATCAAGACAGCAACTGTTACATTAGCATGGAGAGCGAGAACCTGAGAGCTTCTGTCACTGCTGAATAGCAAATACAGTTTTAGATGCTCTGAATTACAGTATAGTTCAATTTTTACTAGATTCTAAATGTCCACATTTTGATTCTCGAAATGCCTGAGGTCTGATTTCAGATTGGAAAAAACAGTCTGGTGATTATCCAACTTTAAATGTGTATAGCATCTTATGCTTCAGGGATTTGGGCATGAGCAAGTGGTCTCCTTAAACTGACTTCAGGATAAGAACCAGGGGCTGACACCATTTCTTAGTTAAGTACACACAAACGCCTGAGATATACTCTTGTGTCACAAGCTTAGGCAGCCTACAGACTACCCCTGTGACAAGGGCAGAAGATCCACAGTCACTGCTCTCAATACTTACAATGCACAGTGAGGTTCACAGAATCTTGATCCTCTCCTACAAGGTTTTCTGCCACACAAGAGATTTGCTTTCCACTGTCATCAGATGAAATGTTCGTTATCCTTAAGGAGCCCTGTGTGTGGCTTGTTTCATTCTACAAAATGAATAACAGACAAAAAAAAAAAAAAAAAAAAACATTGATTAGAATTAATCCCAAAGTATTGGAGTTTCTTCCTGAAATGTAGTACACACACACACACAAACACACACGCACACACTTTCCTTGCAGATTGCAGACTCAAGTAACAGGAAGCTGTTCTCTGGTTCTGGGTTTCAATTGCTCAGTGTCTGAGTTTGACTTAACGTTCTTGCCCACCTTCCTCCAAGGGCAAAGATTACAAGGGCCGTCACTTCCCTGCTCAGAATAACAATCTGATGTGTACAGATGATTAAATGTAATCTTTGGGTTGTTTTTCTCCAATTAAAGATAAGTAGAAAGTAAATGACATTTTTTTTTTTAAAAAATCACGATAATGCCTATGTGTAGGCAAATAAAATATTGGGCAGTTTTGATGGTTAGTAAAGATAGGCAACTTGACAATGTAGGATTGCCTGGGAAGGGAATCTCAATGAAGAACTGTCCGGGTTAGGCTAGTTTGTGGGAGATTGTCTTAACTGGGTTAACTGCAGTGGGATTATCCACCCTATATGTGGTGACAGGTCATAGTGTCACTGTAAAAATATAGGCATAGCTAGTTGGATCTTGAGCTGATAAGAAGAGATGAGTTGATACATGCATTGATTCACTGTCCCTTCCTCTTGGCTGTGAACTTACTGTGACCAGGTCCTTCAAGATCCTGGGACTGTGACTACCCACTAAAGATGGACTGGAGATGTAACCTGGGACTGAGCACCCAATGAACCCTTTCTCCTTCTCCTTTAAGGGGCCATTTCTGGGGCCTTTTATCAGAGCAACAAAAAGGAATCGAAGAGAATGGTTATCAATATGCTTAATATGGTCTCCTCATTGTCACCCTACAAGACAGAACTAAACACAGTCTCACCATGTGTTTCGAAACCAAATTCCCAACGTCCCAGTACAAGGTGGGGAGTGGGTCACCCCCTACACTGCAGGAAATGGTCACAGACTTTCCTTCCTCCACCGTGAGGTTAGGAGCAGCCAGACGAGCAGATGGCAGACCTAGAAAAGAGAAAAGCACACAGAAACACACACACACAGTTACAGTTGGAATCAAAGTGGCCAGACATACATTGTTGCAGAAGCCCATTGTTGCAGTAACTCAGTTAAGTCTAGAAACTTCCATTGGGCCCTAGAGTTTAATAGAATCAGATTGTCTAGGAAAACCAGTTTGAAAGCATTTCTCAAGGATGAAACTCAATGATGACCTTGTTCGCATGCTTCAGAGCCCAGGTGGAGTTAATTATTATGAATTAAATTGACCATTCTGTTCATACTGATGATGGGAAGTCATACATATGACTCCTTATCACAGTGAAAATAAATTCTTAAAAGGTAAAAGAAAACCTTAAAGATGTATTTATTGTTAGAGGAAATTGTGACCATGACTCATGCATTTTAGCATTTCAGTGGTGTGGCTTTTCTATTTATATTTCGAGAACTAGACAGTTCTTATTTTCATTCATGCTGCTTTTGCTTCCCTGGACATCTCTCTTCCCAAGTGTGCACCTTTCCTTAAACTGCAGTGCCTTTTACCTAAAGCATGGCTTGGATAACTACCTATGTGTTGGTCCTGCCAATCAAATCAGCCCACTTGCCATGAGGACCATTTGGAGTGACTGTGTCCATCCCAATCACCAAGTGTCACAGAAGTGTGGTGGATCCTTGTCTAAGTAACTTGGTAGTCAGAAAAAACAGTTCTTCTGCAGTCACTATTAAATTGCAATTAACCCACCTATTTGCCAGCAACTAAACTGACATATTTTATACACAAACCCTTCATCATTAAGCTATCCTCATTGGCTAAGCCACTATTCTTTAGTATTAAAGCCAGACTAGACAATATTTGTACATAGTGTGTCTCACAGTGTTTCAACCACTGAGAGAAGACACCCCAGTAAAGTCTGACTTTCAGGGACTTCTGAGACCTCCTTGAAATAGCCTTTCCCATAAGCATCCAATAGAGAGGAATGTTACATCTTTTGTGGGTTTCAAAGAGGTCTGTACTATCCCAAGTTTGATGAGGCAACAGAGCACGCAACAAAAGTCAAGAGAACGCGCAGGAAACAAAAACAGACCCTACGCTGTGAACTTCATTCACATAAACGGTGTGAATTAGGAAACAAGTCAGGGCAGAGCACCATTACAGTTAATGGTGTAGTCTGGGCAACTTCCTAAAAATATGTGTTTTATTTATTTTTTTAGCCCAACATGTAGTTGCATCGTTTGAAGAATCTATAGTCATAAAGCTTGTTACTAAAAATAATCAAGCTATGGTGTGAAGAGTAGTTTGCCCACAGCTGGATGACACTGCTTCCTGTGCATCCCTCAGAAGCACCCACTTCATCTATTCGCATATCTTATTTACTGTTGATCTCCACCTCACTAAATATTATGTTTGCCCTCCTATTTGTTGGCTTTTCCATTGTGGAATTACCTACTGATCTCCTGCCAGGAGGGAAATTGCATCTGTGCCCCAGGCTTTCCCACCTGCCCACACCTCCATCTTTGCATCTTTCCACATGCTGTGAAGATACATAATATAATGAGACATAAATCAAGACACACAAACCTTACTGAGACTTAGACCACCTTAAACCCGTCTATTCTACCCATTTATCTTCAGATCACTTTGAGGAAGAGGCAATTCCTATTACTCAACCCACCAGAAGAATTATAAGAAGTTCTCCCAACGTCCTGCTTAGATGAGGGGATATATATGCAAATTTGTCAGGTTTTTTATGAATGCTATCAAGTTTACCCAAATATCATCAGAATCTTTTATTCTCTTTATAGGATGGATATCCAACTTTACCCCAAGAGAAGAGGGTCACATCACCTGAACCATATACAACAAGAAGTTTGTTGAATATGAATGTATAGCAGGCTTTCAGCCAACGTCTGTGATTGTGTCCCTACATTCATGCACAAGTCACAGTTCCCCTGTGGACTGCTCAGTGACCAACATTCTGAGGCACAATGACAGTTACGACACGTCCCTCGCTTTCCCGGCTTTTGGTGTTCGGTTGGCTCCCATTTTCCTTGTATTTACAGACTGGTTTACTGATTCAGGGTGACCTTGAGATCCAAACTTATCCTAACAATGTGGCTCCTCCCAAATAGCCCTGTCATAATCACACAGCTCTGGGGTGTATGCTTCCCTTCAGTCGTGTATAGTAGATCTTAGATATTCTGAGTACATAAGTGTTAAAGTGGGATTCAGTAGGAAATACTACATAGTAATCTTAATTATTCCCATAAAGTCTCGGTTAGTCTTTCTTTTCAAACTTCACTTGAGATGGCCAGCAGCCCTGAGTGCGTTTGTTTAGTTACAGTAGGAGCAATGGTAACGTTAAAGTAGTTCTCGTCGGTGTGTTATCTTCTCAAATTCTTGCAACGAACCTTGAAGATAAAAAAATCTGTATTTATTTTATTAATGAAGCCTATAAGTAGAAAAGTCAAACACATCTTTCAAAGTTGTCCAAGTCAATTTAGACCTGGGATTTGAACTCAAAATAAAGGGCCTTCACTACTATAGTACATTACCCCCCAGAATTACACACATTTTGTTCAGACCATAGATATTACATCATATCAAAGATCTGAGAATTTGGCTCATCTGTAAAGAGTTCTGTGCCTATTTTGTGAAGGAAGAATGAGTCTCCATATTATAAGTTAATTGTCTCACCCTGTCATAGGACTTTGCAAAGGAATCTGTGCAAATTGGCCAAGCTTAGATCTTTTAAATGTAAAGTCTCCTGCAAATGAATAAGCACCTGCCTCATGTTAAGTCTACAGCATTGATGCACTGGCCAAGACCCAATAATGGAAAAAAACAATCTGTACTTGAAATATCACTTGAGGCTTAATTAGCACAATAAAAATGAATTGGGAAGCATGGATCGCCAAGGCGGGATAAGCCACTCGCCAGGCACTGCTTCCTGGCTTAATAAGATTTGAAATCAGCACAAGTCCACAGCAAAGCCCAGCAATGCTCCCAAAAGCTCTGGTGACAGGCCTGATGGCAAACACTAGCCACCTTCCTTCTGTAGGAGAACCTCACAGAAGATGAGAAACAGCTAGCATCCCCAGCAGAGAACCCACATCAATGCTCTTGACTTGAGTTTGTTCAGGAAAGAAGTGTTCGCCTGTAGGCTGCTTGATTGATGAAGTCTACAAGTGTTAGAAATAGTAAACCAGCTTGCTTCCTTTGAACCACAGCTCCCCAGATAAGGCACACACAACTCACCACTGGACCCAGCTTCTTTCCCCAAGAGTATGGGTGAACCCAGAAGGTTTGTGTTTCTAACAAACTCCTCATGCCACAAACCACAGTTTGAGTAGAGGAGGTTTAGATAATGGGTGTTGGACAATTATTCCAATTGTTTTTACAGCTTTTGTTTTTACAGCTATTATTCCTAAACCCAACAGGGGCCTGGGTAATTATCTCTTCTACCACCAAAATTTCCACAGAGCGTGTTCTGGGAGAAGTGAATTCTTTAAGATGCTTAAGTGAGTATGGTGGAGATGGGGTAAGAGGCAGAGACAAACGCAAGATTAAAAGTAACAGAGATTAAAAGGCAGAGAGAGCTAAAGAAAGCTGGATGTTTGTAGCATTACCCTCAGAAGTCTTTCTGTTGAAAGTAAGAGAACATGTAGCCATCATTGCCTGTAGATGCCCTCAGCTGACTTAAGTACCAGACTACTTGAACTGTGTGATTTTGTTAATTTCTTTGAAGCAAATTTGACACAATGTAAAATATTTAAATCCAGTTTAAAATGTTTAAATCCAGATGCCAAATACTTTTAAAGATACTACTATTCATGTTGATGATAGCAAGTAACACTAATAGCTAACTAGCGTCTATTAGTTCTTTAGTATGTGCTGGACTCCATCTTAAATGTTTTCATGTATTCTCTCCGTAGTCATCCCAAATATCCAAGAATACATTAGTATGTCTATTTCCCGGTGGAGGGACTAAGAGTTAGGGAGTATTGGAATTAAACAGACCAGACGCTGTATTAGTCCTAGCCTGACCCTTCCCCCTGCCTGTGGCTTTCACCCGTGCATGGCTGACTGCCGCTTTAGCTGGAATCTTCCATCTGCTTCAACCCATAATGGGGGTCTGACTCTGAAGACCTGCAGCGAAGGTCAAGGGACCTCAGCCATGGGCATGTTGCACCTTTCTGATAAATGAGAAAAATCAAACCTCTGCTCATTTGGGTTCTTAACTAGAAAGGTCACAGAAAAGTCACCATCCTGCTTCGTTGGTCAGTGTTCACTATGAAGTCACGATGGTGTGTTTTGTCAATCTGTCGGTACTTCTGGGCTCTGTTTATCTGATGTTGGTTTACCATTCACGGATATAAAACTAGTCTAGCAAGCTCGGGTTTCATCTACATTCTATCTTTTCCTTTCTCCCTTTTAAGAATTTTTTTTATTTCATTTTGTGTTTATGAGCGATTTGCCTGAGTATGCTATGTATGTGTGTGCGTCATGTGCACACAGTGCCCATGGATGTCAGAAGAGGGCATCAGATCCCCTGCAAATGGTTATGAACCACCATGTGTTTGTCAGGAATCAAACTTGGGACCCCTGGAAGAACAGCCAGTGCTCTTAGCCACCTACCAAACCATCTCTCCAGCTGTCCCTCCTCCTCTCTCTTCTCTCTGTGCATAAAGAACACACAGAATTCTACTTTGGAAAAAATAGTCTGGACCTCCCTCTATCTCTGGAGCATACTTTCCAGCATGTGTGTGTGTGTGTGTGTGTGTGTGTGTGTGTGTGTGTGTGTTCATTCATTCTGTAATCAGGAATGGGGTCACCATAACAAGACGGATCTGTTTAGATGTAACTGCTTACAGTGTGCTGAAAAAAAAAACAAACTACTAAATTAAAAAACACCTTCATAAGCTCAAAGTGGACATTGTGCATCTAAGCTTTTGTGAGTCATGGTATAGAAGTGGAGGAGTGACAACTACCAGATAGCTTAGAAACAATTTCAGCAGCTTTGTTTGACATTCTAAAAAGGACAGAAAAAAGCGACAACCCACTGTGGGCTTTGCTTTATTTTCAAAAATAAAAACTAATCTCTCATAAGGTGAAAGCAAACAAAACAAGATACAGAAGCGGAGGGCAGGTGTTTTCAGGAAGACAGAAATAAGCAATATTGAGATGCGCGTTGATCTTGATAAGATGCTGTCCTGCTATGCTCTGGGCAGATGGGCTACAAATGGTAGCTGAAGCCCAAAGCCAGTCATGTAAATAAATCCCTGGCATGGATTTAAGTCAGAGCACAAACCTCTCCTCCCAGGCACATGTGGATGTTCACTGACCCTCCCCAACACTCGATGTGTGGCTGATACTTTAAGGAATTCTTACACTAAGTTTGGAAAATTCAAAAATGGAAATTGTCATTATGAATAACAAAAAAGCCAAAGGCAGGTGTGGCTTCAGTCCAGGGTGCTGCTTAGGGTGTTCTATGTGGTACCCACCCTAGGTCCTCCAGCAGCAAGCAACCTGCGGCTGATGTTTGCTACAGGGCTCTCTTCCTCACAATGACTGGCTACCAGTGAGCTCAGTTGAGGGACTACTCTGATATGACCTAGAGACATGCCCTCTTCCCTAGCCTTACCATTTACCCAGAACAGACCATTGCCATGCCTGTTAACTTTCTGATGATGCCTCCTCACAGATAATGTTAAGTCATGATTGTAGTATTTAAAAGTCGAAGTATACGTCTGAGTTAGGCAGAAGAAATTGTTGCAACGTTCCTATTGAAAAGGACCAATGGGAAGAGTGCCTTAAGACACAAGCTTGAGTAGCTTAGAAGGCACGTTCCTTGATCCTGCCACACCCCCACAAGAGATGAATCTACACAGCCCATCAGTGTTACCCTCTTCTGACAACATATACGGCAGCCATTTCAGGTCTTCAGATTCCTAGTTCACTGCACCCCTTATCCAGTTAACAATGGAATTGCACGAACCCATGGGTTGCCTTTCAAAGGCCATTTTCATGAAGCTTAAGGGGTCATACAGAGAGGCAGACCACAGTGTGTGTCACAGCCAGAATAACTGTATGCTCATTCACGGCAGGTTGGCACCATCACCATAATACTCCTGGGCACTTTGACTGTTAATAGCAATGGTGCTAAACTCCTACCTTGCCCCCAGCTTAACTAAAAGAAGAAACAAGACCCTCTTCAATATGATAAGGACAGACATGTCAATGGGACTTTCGGGTAGCACTAAGATTGAGCCTAATATCCTGAAGAGGTTAACAGCTATACTAGGCCCCTCCCCTGCCAGTCCAGCAGGGAAGAGTAAAATATCAGTCCTCTCATAACAGGGTCCCTCTTGAACATCTCAAACATTTCATTAGCTAACATGGAACTGCTGAGATGGCTCAGTTGGTTAAGGTACTTGCCTGATGACCTCAGTTCAATCTCTAGATCCCTCCTGGCAGAAAAACTCACTCCCAAAAATAGTTTTCCAGTGTCCAATCCCAAGCCATGCTATGGAACATGCTTGTGTAACTTGCACACTCAGAGAGGAGACCTGAGCCGACACTGGGTAAGGTCTAAAGACAATACAAGAGCAGTAAGTAGAAACAGTGGTAGGAGCTGGGTCTGACCTAGGGTTATGTCCATGGGCATGAAGTGAATTCTACAACACAGAATTGGAAGCTGGGGCCACAGGGGGGAAAACCTGATGTGTCCTCAAGCGAAGGCCACAGGAATAGAGAGGCCCACAACCCCCACAAGAAGCTGAAAATCTAAGTGGGAGGTGGAGGTTGACTCGGGACAGTGCCTGACACTCGGGAGAAACTAGCGATAGCATTGCAAGTCCTAAATACAAATCCTACAGAGATAAAATGACCTGGACTCTACTGTGTCTTGGTCCTCTCCCGAACATGGTAAATGCATCCACCAAAAAAGAACAATGATCTACATTTTAAGAAGACAAGAAAGAAACAACCAATAAACTAATTCTTGGTGTCCAAGCCCCAGTATAAACACACACACACACCCACACCCACACACACACACACACACACACACACAAATCTATTGAAAGAAATTCTAATCCTAGTACAGGAGGAATTGAGGAGAGGTAAGATCACAAATTTATACTTAAAACACTAAATATGTAGAACAAAAAATATATTGAAAACTGCAAGATAGAAATACCCAGTCACATATGAAGGCAAGTTCACTGGGACAGTAGATACTCGGCAGAGACCTTAAAAGGTAAGCAGGTGTAGCGTGATATAGGTCAAGCTCTGAAAGCCAATAATTGCTAACCCAGATCACCATACCCAGCAAAACTATAGCTTATAATTGAAGGAGAAAGAGAAGCATTCCATGATAGAACAAACTAAAAGAAATGAAGACCTCTTAGCCATTCCTAGAGAAGGTAGTTTAAAAGGTCAAAGACCCCTCTGGGCTGAAAAGAAAGATAAATACTTCCAGTGAGCCACAGGAAAAAGACAAACCACATGAACAGCAGTTACCCAGAGAAGGAATACTAAACCCCAAAACACTATAAAACATATAGTTTTCGAGGACTATAAATATCAATTGTGTCTATTACTCCAATCAAAAGACACAGTCCATCAGACTTAACTGAAAGTGGTCTGTCTATTTCTTACCTCCAAGAAGTACATGTCTTTGTCAAAGGAAGGATCGACTCAGGGAAAAAGTCTGGGAGAGGAATTCCAAGCAAATGGGACTAAAAAGCAAGCAACTGTTACTGTTCCAATGCATGACAAAATGGGCTCAAATTAAAATCAGCCACAAGAGTCAAAGAAGGTCACTTCATCCTTATTAGAGGAGCAATTAATCTGTGCAGGGCATGTTGCAACTTGAAACAGGTACCACACTGAACACAGTGTACCCAAGTTCATCAAAGAAGTGCTACTGGATGTAATGACAGATAAGTCCCTACACAATAAGATTAGAGGACTCCATTACCCTGTTCTTGATAAATAGCAGGCCATCCTTTAACAGATTCTTTTTAGGGGGACAGAAGTACCATGATATCAAAACCTGGTGAAGATATAACAATAACAAAAGAGAAATTATAGCCAATTTCCCTGATGATCATTGCTGCAAAAATTATCAGTAAAATTCTTGCAAACCAAATATGTATACACATCAAAAAGACCATTCACCAAGAGCAAGTTAGCTTCACTGCAATGGCTCAACATGTACAACTTAGGAAATGTAATACATCACAGAAGAAGACTCAAGGACAGAGATCTCATGATCGTCTTCATAGATACAGAAATGACTTTGACAAAATCCTGCATGGCTACATGCTAAAAGCAGGAAAACCTCCAACACACTAAAGACTATATGCACAAACCCATAGCCAACAGTAAACCCAATGGGGGAAGCCCAAAGTATTTTCACTAACATGGTAGGAGTACTCACTCTCATAGAGTGCTTGAAGTATTAGCTGAAGCAATAAGACAAGAAAAGGAAATAAAAGAGATACAAACAAGAAAGCAAAAAGCTGGACTATACCTAAGACTTCATCAGAAACCTCTTAGAGCTGATAATTACTTTTAGCGAAGTGTCAGGATGAAAAATGTTCAACTTCACTAGAGTCATGAGTGCAAATTAAAAACATGCCTACTGTATTGCCCCAGCCTAAATCATAGACATCAAGACACTGTTCATAGACGTTAAGGAACTGAACAGTAACAAGCACTGGTGAGGTTGAGAATGAAAGGCACCCTCATGCACTGCTAGGGGAAATGTAAAGTGGTCCAGCCACTGTGGAAATCAATATTGAGGCTCTTCAGAAAACCAAACATTAGAACTGCCAAGTGACTGAGCTCAACCACTTGCCGGTATCTACACAAGGACTCTAAGTCCATGCATCACAAAGACACTGGCACACCCACGCTCACTGCCGCTCTGTTCACAACAGCTGAGCTGTAGAAGCACCCTAGGTGGCCACCAACAGGGCATGAACAGGACAGCCTTCCAACCATAAGAAAGCCTGAAGGCACCTCACCTGCAGGGACGTGGGGGCAACTGACCAATAATCGTGTCTGGTGAACCAGGCAGGTCCAAAACCACAAACTTCTCATGTTTTCTCTCATTTGCTGGTCCTGGATTTTGCATAGACACATAAAATCATGGCCATGACATAAACAAAGAAGAGAAATTGTTTACGGGCACGAAGAGTACTAACGGCCAGGGGATGAGAGTGAGCACATATAGCACAGAGAGAACGCGCTCACTGAGCTACCTCACAATTGACTGAAATGTTCTTAGACATCCCAGTAGCATGTGCAATGAGTGTGCACCAGTAAAATCCTTAAAATGTATCTTTAAACTTGTAAAGAAGCCATTGAACATTGTTGTCATTTCCCCAACTCTTTTCCCCTGTGATTTCCGCATGTGTGCATCTCAGCCTTACGTCCTCTAGACTTCTAGGGTTATGATTTAGAAAACATATTTACTGTCTCTTCACCTCCAGTTATACAAGAGTACACACCGATAGTGGTATGGAAAGAAATAATGTTAGTTTCTTAAGTAAACACCCATAGATTATTGCCTTTCCAGTGTATTGATGAATCCCCTATTAATTCACCTTCATAATGTTTCTCAAATTACATCATTTATTTCCAAATGCTTTGTTGTTGTTGTTCTTGTTCTTGTTCTTGTTATAGGTCTAGGAAATCCTGCCATTTGTGTCTTCTGATCATTGTGATCTTTTTCTTCTAATAAGTGGCAATATGTGAAATCTAATACAATCGTCAGCTAACTGTTTGTAAACATTTTCCTTTGAGCAGAAAAAAATAAAAGCAAAATTTGAGATGATAAAATGCTGAGAAATGTGTAAACAAATACAGGAAATATACGTATATTTTCTTTGTCTTTTGGTGTTATAAACTCTAGATACTTGCAGGAAATATATGTCAAAATATAAGTAATAAATGTTTGAAATATATATATATATGCACATTTGAAAAACGCAATTAGGAAAGCACAGAGCAACCTCTGAACTGGACACCTAGCATGCAAAGTCACCTGACACAGCCCCAAATGCCACTTTAACAGGTACTGTTGACACTCAAGTGGGTTAAAGATGTGATCAGTTAGACCTAGGGAATCAGTCAAAGCTCAGCTCCCCTTGCAAGGGGGTAGGGAGATATGAAACTACTGCTCTCAAGCACATAATTCAAGAAATGTGTAGAAAAATGAAAGAAATAAAAAATATTAAAGACAGAAAGTCTAAGAAAATTAGATATCTGTTTACTTAAACATGTCTTCTGTCCACATCTCAATGGTCAGCCACATCAATGATGAGTCCCCCTGAATGCACGTCAAGACCCATGTGGCCATTTAAGAGTTGGTGTCAGGCAGGGACAAAGCAGCCACCCATTTAGAGGCAGCTTGTGGGACAAGGGCCTGTGTCAGATGCTCTTTGATCCATGTTTCCTGGACAGGAGGCCAAAACAGCTGTGGGGATTTGGGTGCAAGCCAAGTAGTCAGGTGCCCAGCAGCGACTCCCTTGCCCGTCTAGGCAGCTCTTGGCGGTTCTAACGGGTACAGAACACGAGCTCTGAGCAGCTGAGAACAGACACATAGTTGTTTGGTGTGGTTGTTTTGTTTATTTGTTTGTTTGTTGGCTGGCAAGGAAGGTCATTCTTAAATAAAAGCAGGCCTTCAAACAGGGGCTCTGGAGGGAAACGGTTATACACCTTCCGAGAGACACAAACAAGCAAGACACTGTGTGGCATGTTCCTGCTTTGTTGCCTGCCACCAGGCAAGAGCAAACAAAATTGTTTGTGAGCTCGCTAACTGTTCCACTAAACGATTAAAATTTTGATGAAGGACCACGTGTGTCAGTGTAGAGATAAATCACAGGGTCAGAAAATCCTAACCTGCTCTTCCTCCTGGTGTGACATGAGCTCTCACTGAGAGCTGGACCTTGTCCAAAGGTGTCATTTTAAGCCCTCCAGATGGAAGTGTTGGGAAGAACAGGAGGGGACGAGCAGGCAGGAGTTCGGCCGGCCCTTCGGCGCCCTGTGGCTGGGTCTCCCTCTGCATGGCTTACATGCCAATCAAGTGTGTGTGTGTGGCTTGGGAAGGGCTGTACTCTTCGTGGATATTTTTGGAGAAGCGAATAATTGAATGGACTCACGGATGGTGGATGGACAGGCAGAGCAATCAACAAAAGAATTAACAATGTTCTTTTTCTCCATGTTCTTTAATGCCAGACATTCAGAAGCAATGTTCTACTTGGAAAGAAAACTCACTAAAGGCCTCCGAGTGCTTCTCTGCACGGCACATAAACACCGGATTTGCCAGAGACATCCCCAAAGCACCGTGAGGTCTGGTGGTGATGCCCTTCCCAGACCCACTGCCATAAAGAGGCAATTACAAAGATTAATAGCAACTTGAACTCATTGATTAAAAATAACTTACCACAATTGGGTATCTGCAGGTTCGCCAGGGGCGTGTTCTTGCTGCTCTCGTTGAGGCAATACAGATCCTGAGTGTCGGGGCTGGATTTAGTCTCCTGGAGAGTCTTGAGCCACATAATGTCACAGGAACATGTGAATGGGTTACCCGTCAGGATCCTACAGGAACAGAAACTCGACCCGGTCAGGCTCCCACGTGCCTTTCAGCTTCACTAGCGTTCAAGGATGACTACAGGAGTGTGTGCTAGCCGCCAACCTTTGAAAGTCACACCCACTTGGATGGCGGCATGAGGGCGCTTCTTATTCACCCCGTTATTTAATAACTACCACTCTGCTGCTACGTGCAAACAAAATGGCAGAGGCTAAAGATAGCAAAGAGATGCAAAACTCAGCAGAATATTTAGGAAAACAGATCTGAACAAACACAGCCACAATAGAGAGCATCTCATGATAGGGTGGGGCGCCATTCTTGTACTTAAGTGGAGATACCAATGGTGACCTTTTACAGGCGTTAATATCCTATTTCTGACCAGGCTAGAGACTTAAGAGTTCTTGCTTCTGCAGGGAAGCAGAGTCATTTAGTCTCCATTGAAAATGAAGTTAGAGACAGGGATTTGAGGGAGGCTGAGGCGTGCCAGCCTGGAGGCCTGCTCCATTGCTGCTCTGCGCTGTGCCCCCAGAGGCCTTTTCATCCAAGCACAAAAGCAGAGGGCAGAAGCTGGAAGGGAGAGAGGCAGGGGACTCATATGCACCTCCTCAACCCAGTGAGGGTTTCCTAGGGTGGCACACTGGGCTCCCAGGATGAGCAATCTGCACAGGACAGGTGCAGAAAGACACACTGCCAGCCAGCCCTCAGCCGTGCTGTCTGGACTTAGGTACTACAGCGGGTGAAGGAGGAAGTGTGTTTGAAGGAAAACAAAAACCACAGGGGGGAAAAATCTTTAATGCTTATTTATAATGCTCAGTGGCCTATTTAAGATGAATCCCATTTATGATAATGAACCCTTAAATGAGCCCATTTTCAATCGTTACATAGACTGCCTAGCACTAACCACAATACTTAAGATTTCCTGAGGACAGGACCTGGTCTTGCAACATCATTTACTCCTGTGGTTTTCTGATTGCGTTCTAAGAATCTTGGAGATCCCTGGAGACTTTTCTGTGAGTTTCATGGGGGGAAATGTGGTCACGGTAGACTGGTTTAATTTGTATCTGCTCGCCCATCTCCAAGTATCCCGCCAATATCAAAATAGGATTTGATGCTATGAGACATGGACTGTGAGACAGGAAAGGCCCACCCTTGGCTCAAGCTCAAGCTGCCAGAGATATTTCCTAGAGTTCTGAGTATATGAATAGCTGAAGTCTTTCTGAAATGTCTCTATAATCAAATAAGCTAAGTGGGGGAAGGAGGGAATGGAAGAGATGCTTCAATGACAAAGCCCAGGGCGTTTCCCTGGCCAAGCAGCCCTGGCAGAGACCTGGTCCTGATTTGCATAGGCACCCACTAAGGTACAGAATCCTACACAAACCTCTCTTCTTCATTCTAACAGGTAACTCACACATGGTTGTTGTGGATAGCCCTGGGCTTGTATTTTGATGCTAATTCCACTCCTCAGAGGGGCTGCAGATGGGGAATTGCCTTGTGAACCTTCTTCCCACCTTAACTTTTCAAATAAAGGCTTGAGCCAATGATTGGGCAGGAAGAAGGGGAAAGAGCTGAGAGTTTGGGGGAGGAGAAAAGGATGGGAGGAGGAGCTACGGAGGATCCACCCAGGGGGTGGGGGGGGGGGAAGAGGGAGGCAGGAGCTCCGAGGGATCTACAAAGAGGCTGCGGGGAGAGAGAAGCTCCTGGCCTGGAGAAACTGCAAGTTCTATGGGATAATACAGTTGTATTATCCCATATAGACTAGTGTAGTGGGAGATCTGCCCAATCTAGGCTTATAGCTTGTATTGTTACTGATTGAGTTGAGATTTCTTTTACTGGGTAATTGGGTTGGAAACAAAGTAGCAGCAACTCATGGTCAACGCCTACTGAGTGTGTCGTTGAACAATGCTGCTAGGGGAATTTTGAAATGTGAACCGGAAAGCATCTCATTTTTAATCTACCCAGCAACGCTTATGCAGTGGTGCCCAACACCTTCACACAAAGCACCTTGCTCTGTGTCACATGGCTGCCTGTGAGGTATTTCGTCTCTTCCTGCGTTAGACATGCCAAAAGCATAAAAGAGGCGTGTGTTCAGTTGCATGTACAAGCTAATTACACTGGCCTCACAGACAGAGGGTGCAGGCCAGTGGTTCCTAGAAGCTGGGAAGGGTGAAGGAGACAGCCTGGAAACTGGGTACAAAGCCAGTCAGACAAAGATAGCATTCTGCAGTGTAGTAAGCTTACTATGTTAATTACTATGTAATCTATATTTCATCATTGGTGGAAGAAAATGTTTTGAATATTATGAGATTATATATACCATACTGTACCCAAGGGAATATACAATTAGTATAAATGTAAAGTAACTTAATGAAGTAAATTATTCCGAATAATTGCCAGTGGTCAAGATGGTCACATGTGACCCCTTCCTGCCTGTATACTTGTGACCTCTCTACTAGGGGTGTCTGTATGATGTACAGTGAAAGACATTCTTTCTAGGAAGACACTGTGTATGTCTTGTCCTGAGGGCCTAACCCAGGTGGCCCTCCTTCTTCTGGTGTTAATTTGGGGATCATGCCATCACTCCCTCAAACTCTTCTCCAATCTGTTAGACCAAAGTCCCCCCCACCCCACCCCCACACAAAAACATACCATTCTCAGAAACTAGACCTGCCTGTAACCATTGCCAGCAAGATGGTTTCCTATAGGTTGACGTAAACTGTCCTCATCTTCAAGGCCTGTGTGAGCTGTTCCTAGTATTCAGCGCTCAAGCCAATTCTTAAACCACCGGGAGCGATATTTGGAAGGGTTGGACAAGAACCACCCGAGATGGGGGCCAGAACCCAGACCGGCTTCCATCTCTCTGGTGTCTGGAGGGAAGACAGGGCAGTGGCCCTGGAACCCTCTTCCTCTACCTTGAGCTGTGAAGCTTCATTAAGAATCCTCAGTTTCCCCTTGAGCTTTTGACGCGTGATGACTCCTGCCTACCCCATATTCCTGACTTTTCCAGAGATTTTTTTTTTAAGTGCCATATTTAATTAGATGCTTCTTCCTTCATCCAGAGCCCTGTCCTTCAAGCTTCTCATGCACCTCACCACTGCACTGGCAGCCTTAAGTGAGCACCTCGGAGA
The DNA here is from genome assembly GCF_947179515.1 of Apodemus sylvaticus. Classification (NCBI taxonomy): domain Eukaryota; kingdom Metazoa; phylum Chordata; class Mammalia; order Rodentia; family Muridae; genus Apodemus; species Apodemus sylvaticus. Next base: position 8,656,507 of record NC_067485.1, read on the forward strand.
CGATGACTGTTAGTCGTCGCACGGCTCGACTGGGACATAGGATAGATATCAAGCGTAGGGGTAAACCCAAAAGAATGGCTCCCAGAGATAGTGGGTCTGGGAACAACCTCTCTGCCAGGGTTGGCTCTGCCCAAGCCTATCCTGGGCTGACAGACAAAGCTGGAAGAGTGTTTTATCCACTGCAATTTCCTCTTTGACGAACGCGCTTTATTTCAGAGCTTGAATAAAACAAGAGCCAGATGAGATGAAATATAAAGCTACTTGAGCACAAAACTCCCTGCTGTTTTTTATCCTCTTTTCCCTCTATTAGGAAATAAATTATTTATGTGAAAATGACATTCAGCTGATCATAATGACATAAAGGAGACCGAGATTGTAATCACCCAATTGGGGCAAAGCTAGAGAAAGCATTCTTCAATAATTTTGATGCAACATACACTTGCAATAGTACTTATTCAAAAAAAAATACCCATACTTAATTATCCTTTCTTTTGAAAATTTCTTCCCAAATGCCAGACAAAATCATTACTTACAGGTCAGACAAGTCAAGGTGGCGGAAATGTCTCCTGGACAAACTTGTCAGCTTGTTTCGTGTGAAATTACTGAAAGAAATCAGATAACGTTAAGTGTAAACTGATTTAAGAAGAATATGTTCAGACAGTGGTTTTGTTTTCAAAATGCAATTTTCCTAGAGTGGGTGCCCATCTTACTTGGAGCCAATTCTGTCTTTTAACCTGAAAAGATAACTTCCCGGGATCCCTGACACACTTACGGTTCCTATGCACTATGAGAGAAGTGTGTACGTTTTTCAGAGTCTCTTTTTAATATCTTCGTTTCACCTAAAAGTTTGTGTATGATATATCGATTGAAAGTCCAGTTCTCTGCCCAGTTGAGTTCCTCATGCTTGGAACATTTAATTGGTGGAATGTGTAATAAAATGCCTCATTATAAGTCCATGAGAGGAGAAAAAAAAAGAGGTTCTAAAACTAAAGAGCATCTTGAATATTTTTGAGGTATGTGACAAACAAAACTTGGACTAGACAGACTTTCAACTGCCTTTCCAGGAAGGAACCCACCGCTGACTGAGACCGCCTGGTGTGACTGCTTATGTGTCACCTCGATGGGAGAGCAGCTCCAAAAAGAGACCAGGGTGAACCCTGGGGACCAGGGCATGCCTCAGGCTTTACCATGAGTTCCCCCAAAACAGGGCATCTTAATATTTAAACAAACCAACAGAAAGATGCTCTATTTATGGGAGAGAGAGAGAGAAAAAAAAAACCTTATGAATTTCCTGGTGTGTTCCAAATGTGTATTTTTTGTGGTGGGAATGAGTATTTCCAATGATCCTGGCAGCTGAACTTGTTTACTGTTTAAAATTTACTTAAAATTCTTGAGCCTCTGGAAGGGTGTTTTTGACAAGTATCAAAAGTGTAAAAACAATCGGCCACGCCCACACAGCTCTTGGTTTCTCAGGCAGGTAGGTGTCTAAGAAGAAGGTCTGCTAGGGACAGTGACCCTGGCCCTGCCCGGTATCTGAGGCCAGTATGCTGTCGGGCCAATGACATCTAGGTTACTGTAGGAGCTAAATCACAGGCTGACAGGTTAGCAGGTGAATGGAGTAAAACGTGGCTTCTCATGACTCACGAAGGGTCCATCCAGCCAACGCCTCCAGGGAGATTTCCACCCACCCCAACCCTGACCCACAGGAGGATGCCCTCCCGCCTGTAAGCCTGTGTCTTCTCCATTCACACTAGTGCTGTGTGCTCGCCCACAGAAAAGGGTACCCCGGATGAAAATATAATCCACTGGAAAGTTGTGAGACACGCCCACGTCTTTCCTTTGGGGACATGAGTTAAGTAAGAATGGTTTCTGTGGAGAGTTTGGAACCTAAAATCTCTGCCTGTCTTTAAGGCTCAGGTACGTTCATACTCATCACAAAGCCCAATCTTTCTGGAAAAGAAAAGAAAAAAGAATCTGTTCTTCTCCCCCAAGATAAATGAAAGGGGTACAGGGGCACTGATGGAGGGGAGGGAAAAGGAAGGGAAGGGAAGGAGGAGGCAAGGGAAGAAGGAAGGGAGAGGAAGGGAAGGAGGAGGGAAGGAGGAAGGGAGAGGAAGGGAGGGGGGAGAGGGGGCAAAGGAGGGGAGGGGAAGTGAGGGAAGAGAAAAGCAGAGACCAGGAGGGAGAGAGAAGCAAAAGGAGGGATGAGGAAGCTGCCCCACCAGCTTGCGCTGCCCTATGGAGCACCCCCACCCCCACCCCACCTCCACCCCACCCCCACCCCCATCAGCTCGCGCTGCCCTATGGAGCACCCCTACCCCATCCCCACCCCCATCAGTTCGCGCAGCCCTATGGAGCTGCCTCCCCCGGTCAGCTCCGCGCTGCCCTCCCTGGAAGCAGCTGCTAGGTTGGGTTGCCAGCAGCTCAGTGCAGCTCGGGGTTACGGGCCAAAGAACAAGATGAGTTTTATGAAGCATACTTAGGAATGGGGCCAAAAGCCAAAAAGGAGGAAGAAGGAAGAAAAAAAAATCAACAATCCTCTTACTGTTTGATTGTAAAACTTTGCTAAGAGCCTAATTAGCACCTCGGCAAAGCCCCTGGAAAACACAAATGCTGGCTTTTCTCACAGTCCCTGGGGTTTTAGGGGCTGGGTAGCAATTAAAGGCACCCAGGCATACATTCGGAGATCAGCTCTGGATGTGCCTGTCTTAGGCTAACACGGACCAGGCAAACTGAGGCAGAGATAAGGCAGAGCTCTCTTGTGAGGTCCCCTAAAGCCTGCACTACAACACCCCCATCTCCCCCTCATTTCTCTCTCTCTTTTTTAAATTGGATATTTTCTTTATTTACATTTCAAATGTTATCCCCTTTACTGTTCCGTCCCCACCCCAACTCCCGTCCCTATCCCATCCCCCCTCCCTCTGCTTCCGTGGTATCTCTCCTCTTCACACTGTCTGACCGATTGCCTGATTTCATTGGGTCGTACTGTCTGACAGTAGCTACACAATAGAGTATTTGAAGTTCGATCAATTACTGGATCCTGATTGTGGTTTGATAAGGAAACTGTAGAATATCTATCCTTCTTGAGTGAGACGGATACACATTTGATGTATGCTAGACATGGAAGCTAAAACACCATTAAAATTATTCTATCACAACACCTGTGTGTGTGTGTGTGTGTGTGTGTGTGCGTGTGCGTGTGCGTGTGCGTGTGCGTGTGTGTGTGTGTGTGTCCACGCGCGCTATCAATAAAATTACAATTACCCACGGCCCACTGTCCATAATTATAACAGGAACATCAATCCTCGGAGGAGTCAGACAGCACACAGGGCAACTGCTGGGTGATTTTGGTCTAGGGTCATATGTAATAAAAATTCAAAAACGTAACTACTGAGGTCACTAATGACTTCTAAGAGATTGCAGTGGGATATTTTTCCATTCTTCTGCTGTTGTGGCTGTGCCACCAACGGCTACACACACATCAAGTTTGCCCCAGCAAACAGACCCAGACAGGCTGTCAAGAAGGGTTTCAAGAAAATGTGTTTTAAGATGTGCCCAGAATTTTATCCTGGTTTTGCAGAATGCTTATATCTTAAAAAGTGGCTTCATCATTCCTGTCACATGTGAAATATGAACTCATGATAATGACTTTATGAAATGAAGGTCTTCAGTGATATCAACACATCTCCGCCGAGCATGCAGACAGACTGCTCTGAGACAATAAGCACTTTAATAACCGGCATGGAAGTCAGGCCAGGAACTGCTGTCCCCGGGGAAGAGAAGAGGGACAGACGTTACAGGATGATAGCAATGGCAGAGATGAGCTCCTCTGCTCCTGTCTTAAGAACACGGCGAGGAGTTGGTCACCTAGTTGGGTTCTACAGCTCCCAGACTGTATTTTTACCTGTGTTCTGGGAATACAGACATCAGTCTAGGCAAGTGAAATGTCTAGGTGAGACCCTGCAGGTAAGCTGTGAAATGCTGAAGTTGTCATTGCAAGGAGAATTTGGTCAATAAGAATCAGGTAACAGGTCTCCAGCAGAAGATCCCCACTGTAAACTCACAGTGTGAGGGAGTGTAAGCTTGGGGTGGGGCCATGGACATTTCTGTCTTTTGGGTGATCTAATAGGATATCTCAGGGAGGGCATCATCTGTTGACTTAACTCATATTATTGAGGGGACTTAACCAGAAAACCACATAACAACTCTTATTTGCTGCATTTCCAGTTGATTTCAGTCAACAAAATACCAAACAGGACTTGTAAGAAAATCAGTTCCTACTATTAAGAGTCACCTGGAGCTTTGGTGGCATAGACAGTGAATGATATTTTTTTCTATTTTTATCACTCCATGGCACATGCTGTTGAGAAAATGAACATTCAAATGATCCTATTATAAAGGGAAGAGCAACAGTAATTTTTATTTTCTTAAATCGTCCAAGGCCAAGTCAGCATCTTGATTAGTTAGCTTGATGTCCTCCAGGGAGCGTGTCTTGATTCCAAGGGAAAGAATCAAGGACTCAGTACAAGGACATCATTTTCACATCAGAGTCCTTGCCGTTGGCCCAGCGCTCCGTCCAAGATGGAAATGGCCCAGAAATTCATGAAAGGAAATAAACAGGCTGTTCTAAGTACCCCTCTGAAGCCATTCAGAAATCAAACAGAATCAAAGCTAATGTTCCTAAGCTATTATCGCAGCTATACTAACTTTTAAGAAGGAGGTTTAGAGTTGGCAAAGAAAGAAAACAAAGAGGAATGAGAAAAATACTGAACAAATCGGGTCCTGGGAAGCGAAGAGATAGCTCTACTCACATGTGCTGCAGGTTGCTGTTTTTCAGAAACGCTTTGTAAGCCACAAACTTTAAGCCAGAATCCACAATTGTACTGCAAAAAAACACATAATGGCATTTACGTTAGGGGTAACCAGCAAATTACCTACCTGACCACAGCAGAACACAAGTCTCTGAGGAAATGTGTGCACATGGTGAGTACTCACAGGTTTTTCAGCCCCACGTAAGCTTCGACGTCATCTTCGTTGATGATTTCTAACCTTTTCTGGTTTGCGATGAGACTGAAACAAAGCAGAAAGGGAATTATGGGTAACTGGGGATGTCAGCGTCTCCATGGAATGATGGGTAACTGAGAATGTAGGTGATACCATGGAATCTTGGGTAACTGGGAATGTCTGTGATAGCATGGAATTATGAGTAGCGTGCGCACAAACTGACCAACGTGTCCAAGTACCCCTTCCGCACTCAGTAGCTGTTATTCTCCTGTTATTGTTGGTTCTCTGAGAATTTAGCACACACGCATTAGTTAGTTCCACCATACTCTCCCCCAGCTTCCCCTAGATTCATTCACACCCCTTTTCTACAGTGAAGGCAGCAACCATATTCTGCCAACCATGGCTTGTTCACCAAGTGGCTCATTGTTTTTCACTGTCTAAAATAGTTTCAGTTGTAAAGGTGCAAATGTCCTGAGGGTAGCTCTATGACCAACCACTCAAATGTGCGGCACACTTATGGTGACTGCCTGTAAGTGTGAGAATGGTCATGTGTCCCTGTCATTCCAGGAAACACCTTCCTCTCCTTTTGTCTTGTAAAGCTGGAAGAGCATTGTGCCTCCTATCCCCCCTCCCCCCTCCCCGCTTGTTCTTTCCTTGGCCAACGTTCTTGCCTTCTGCCTTTGTCAGTCACAGTCCCAATATTTCTTTTGATGAACCACATCCCACAAGTCCTAGGTGGCCCTTGTGAAGTGTCTGTAGGGCATCATCTCTCCTCTCCAACCCCACCAAGCTTCCAAATGTGGAAATTAACTAAGGACACCAGCTAATGACGAAGAACAATATTCCCTTGGCCTTTATGATTGGCTGAGAGATGTGCATGTGACTCAGTGAGACAAGAGAAACTCTACTTAAGATTTAAAACTATGAATCCTGGGAGAGGGGTGTTGGGTCTTTTTCATTCTCTGGATTCTCAACTAAAGAATGATGTAGGCCTAGGACTTTTCAGCCACAAGAGAGAGGCCATCCAAGGAGTCAATGGAAAGGCAGGAGCTACCGAGGCATTCAAAGGACAGCATCCTGAAAATAGAGATACAGAGGTATAGCTATCTCTGAAGCTAGAGATTACAAACCTAGTTTGATCTGGGTTTCTGTCCTGCACACTCATAGTCCCCAACAGTACAGACATATGGATATTAAAACTACCATCCTGGGGTGGTAGGAGCCCTACATTCTTACATCAGAATCTCTTTGAAAAGAGAATCATTTCTAAAATTCTTAACATGCACCACAACTCTTAGGTCACTTCTATGATGTATAGACAATAGGCGAATGATGGGTGATTAATATGTGAATGGTGGATGGAAAGATGGATGGATGGGTGGATGATGAACCGATGGATGGATAATGTGTGTGTGTGTGTGTGTATGTATGTATGTGTGTTGGGTGGACACTGATGGATGGATGGGATGATGGATGGGTGGATGATGAACTGATGGATGTATTATATATATGTGTGTGTGTGTATGTATTATGATAGCTGGAAAAATGTGTATATATAGGTATGTTGGGTGGACACTGATGGATGGATGGGATGATGGATGGATACTAGTAGGTGGATGAATCGATGGGTGGATGATAATGTATATATGTACATATGTATGTATGTTGGATGGATAGTGGTGGATGGATGGATAAATGAATGGATGGATGGATGGAATGATGGATAAAGTCTGTATGTATTACAATGGCTGGAAATATATATGTATTATGTATGTATATATGTATGTTGGGGGGACACTGGTGGATGGATGGATGGATGGATGGATGGATGGATGGATGAATTGGATGATGTATGGAATACTGGTGGGTAGATGGATGGATGAATGAATGGATAATGTATATATGTATGTATGTGAGTTTTCCTTTGTCTTAAAAAATAAAAACATTAGTAAAAATATAAAATATATATAAAGCCCTTTTATATATATATAAAAATATAAAAATATAAAGCCCTTTAATTAATACACTAAGGTCAAACATATAGCTCTTCTGCTGACAGTGAGTTAAAATGGAAATGCATATCTTGAGTAATGAGTTGTGAGAGTCCTGGGTCTCTGCCCAATAAGAAAAAGAATGTGACAAGATGCGTGGTAAGAACATGGGCAAGAGAGCTGAGGAGACACCTTGGAGAGCAGACAGCTTGCACTGCAGACATGGGAACCCACATGAAACTCAGGGGTATGCACCTGTAACCCTAATTCTAGGGGTATGAAGAGAAGCAAACTCCACAGGCACCTTGACCAGCCAGCCAGTCTGGGTAAATGGCAAGCTCCAGATTCAGTGAGAGATAGTGTCTGAAAAAATAAGATAGAAAGCAGTAGAGAAAGATCTGAAGTTGATCTCCAGACGCCCACACAAGCAGACAGAGGTTAGTATAACCCCTCGCTTATGTACAGACAGACCACATACAGATGTACACATTCAGGTACACACACACAAATACACACACACACACTGGGGGGGGGGGTAGGGAGAGAGAGAGAGAGAGAGATCCAGAAGATGAAGGAAAATTAGAATTTTTGGCACATTAAAATTAAATGGCCAAGCATATAAACTACATCAAAAACAAAATGATTTTAAAAGGAGCCACACAGACATGACAAACACGACATCAGAAACACAGCCTCCCAGAGCTCCTCAAGCTCTCAGAGTCCTCATCCAGGACCCAAGAAGGAATCCACGGAGGGAGATGCTAGCAGACAGTCCTCCCTCCTCCCAGCAACCTCAGAAGAAGGACATATTTTAAGCCTCGAGCTGAATGCTCAATTTTTGACATCAAGTTTTTATGAAATGTTTCAAAATCATCACATTTTCAAGTCATTTTTCCAAGAATTTCATTGCACTAACATTTTCAGTAAGACCACAGTGACCTCATTCTCTTCAGAGAGCTTACACTAAGACCTGGATTCCAGAGTGCTAAGTATTTTTAGCCTTTTTTGTGTGTGTGTGCTCCAGCAGCAGGAAAGGAAGAATCAGTGGGGGGGGGGGGGGGGGCTTTGGATGCACCAACGGAGCATCAGACAAGTCCACCTGAACTGGCACAGCACCTGCCTGTCATCCTTCTGAAATGCTGTGCGGTTTGAATTTCTTTCTGTTGGGATCACGACTGCATTCTCACTGATGAGAGACAAAGCACTTGCCACACCGGTGGGCAGCTAAGCAACATCCATGGCAAAAACATTCATCTTTACTTCAACCTTTTTTAGTTGCTTGTGCCATTTTTAAATGTTTATTTCATTTTAACCCAATACTTGGATCATACCTGGCCTAGCTGTGTTCTGACTGAACAATGAGCTGGCAAACAGGAGGGGGGCGGGGGAAGCGGGAGCAAGAACCTGATACCATTGATGTGAAGAATTAAGATTAAAGAAGTGTTAACTTGGCCAGGCATGTGGCACTCACCTTTAATCCCAGCACTATGGAATCAGAAGCAGGTGAATCATTTTAAATTTGAGGTCAGTCAAGTCTACCTAGTGAGCTCCAGGACAGCCAGGACTACAGAGTGAGACTCTGTCTCATAAAAAACAAAACCACACCTTTAACCCCAGCACTTGGGAGGCAGAGGCAGGAAGATTTCTGAGTTCGAGACCAGCCTGGTCTACAGAGTGAGTTCCAGAACAGCCAGGGCTACACAAGGAAACCCTGTCTCAAAAACCAAACCAAACCAAACAAACAAAAAAAACAAAGAGAAACAAAAAACATTGAGTTGTTAAGAGTCATTTTCATGTTAGGTGGAGGCTTTGGTTACAAAGGAAAGCAAGAGGATACATTGTGTCGGTGACAGATGCACCCTCTTTACAAAGGAGAAAACAGCAGTAAGCACAGCAAAGTATGACTACACTCGGGTTGATTTTTCTGAAAGCCACTCAAAGACCATAAACAATTGTAAAAATGGTCCCCTAAAGGAATGCTGAATCCGTGGTTCTCCTAGTCAGAGACCGTGTCCTGCGTGGGCATGAACTCCCCCAGCACTGATGCTAAGGTTGCCCCTACTGGTTATCCACAATACAAAGTCAACCCAGCCTAGCCTCTAGCTAGGAATGACATCTACCCCTAAGGAATTCTGCTTCGGCCTGGGGAGGTGGCTCAGCAGTTGAGAGCGCTGGACCCAGGCTTCGTTCTGGCCAACGTGGTGGCCAACAATTGTCTGTAACTCCAGTTACAGAGCATCTAGGGCTCTCTTCTGGCCTCCTCGGGCATTAGGTACAAACATGGTGCACAGAGATACATCCAAGCAAAACACTCACACACATAAAGTAAAAATAACTATGTCTTTTAAAAAAGAGAGAAAAAGGAAATTCTGCTTGTTGCTCATGGTAAGGAGTCATGCGTAGATAAAAGCCAGTAAAGCTAACAGGCAGTCGACAAAGAAAACAGTCCACAGAGGAAACCTGAGTGACCAGGAGCCCGTGGGAAGCTGCTCCTCCTCTAGGATTCTGAAACGCAGATAAAAGCACCTCTGCCATATCTCTCTTGCCCCATTAGACAGACAGGTGTACAGCATCTGACACTACTTGCTGCCTGTGGGGTGAGGAAGTGTGACCTGGAGCATGCACTCTGCAGGGCACAGTAGCAGCATTCTATGACATCGGAAACAGGCACATTTGCGGTCCAGCGACCCTACTCCTGAGTAGTCACCAAGAGAAGCTCTCACACCTAAGCACAAGACCACAAGACGGAAGCTACGAAGCTCGCGTGGCTTGTCTGTGGGTGCCTCCCTGGGATTCTAGCACTCAGGAGGGGAGACAGGAGGGTTCCCAGTTCAAAACTACCCTGGGTCATTTAGGGAGACCCTATCCAAAGACCAGGAGGGCAGATTTTAAGACAATCAAGGGGATATTACAATATTCATTATAATAGACTCAAAAGCGGGAAAAAAAATGCACCCATAAAGATAGAGCTAAAGGAAACCCTGATGCAGAAAAAAGGGGGTGGTCAGGACTGAAAAGAGCAAGAAAGGGAAGGAAGAGGAAGATGAGGAGGAAGAGAAAGAAGAGGAGGAAGAGGAAAAAGATGACGATGCAGAAGTTGGTTTTAGTGCACTTTTTTCTTGTCTAGAAAGCATTTAAGCCCCCTGTACACAACTCACTCCTTTTAAAGAAAAAAATTGAAATGTAAGGCTGTGTAAGATTTGTTTTTAAACTGTACAGCATCTTTTTTTTTTTTTTTTTTGTAGATAGTTAACACACTACTGAGTGTAGTGTGGTATTTTATTCTTTAGATAGCCATGGTGGTATTTTTAATAGCCACTAACCTTGCCTGGCCAGTCTGGGGGTTGTAAATTGGCATGGAAATTTAAAGCAGGTTATTGTTGGTACACAGCACAAATTAATTATATATGGGGATAGTAGTTTTGTTTTTGTTTTGTTTTTTTTTTCTTTTGGTTTTCTTTTGGGTTTTTTTTTCATCTCCAATTGTCTTTGATGTAGGTTATACAAAGATAATTGTTACTCCGTTAACTGAGTACCACACTGTAATTGAAAAAAAAAAAAAGGAAATATATAACAGAGTACACACACACACACACACACACACGCACGCACGCAGAAAGTGATCTCCATGCAAAGGTATAAAAGCATCAAAAATATGTATTGATATGCACATATAAAACTCTTTACTTAAACAAAATGGTAGCGCTGCAGTTTGCGGTGAGCATGTGTGCAATGTGCAGGAAGCTAACTGCAGCAAGTTTACCTTGGGAAAGAAGGAAGGGCTTGGGATAAAGAAACAAACTGTTACATGGTTTACCTGGTTACATTGAAATCTTTTTTTTTTTTTTAATAAAGAGGATTTGCAAGAGAAGAGACAAAGTGTTGCAGCATCTCTTCTTAATCCCAGGGAAGAGAGGAAGAAATCTTGAGGTGCTCTGGTGAATGTTTCTCACTTTATGAGGAGAAAAGGACAAAAAGAGAGGGCTGGGGGTGGGGGGATGAGGAGGAAGGGGGAAAGGAAGGAACCCAAACAAGAAGGAAGGGAAAGAAATAGAGAAGCGAGCCAGAGAGAGCCACACAGTGGCTCCTGGGGCTCCCCGGGCCTTAGGGCCCAGACAGAACTGAAGTCAGGCTCCCTGGTCTGCAGCTGATCTCTTGCTAGACAGGGTCTCGGATCTTCTAGGCAGAAGCTGAAGGCTGGTGCCTTGCCCTGCCCTACTTACTGGTGGCTTACACCTAGCTGTGAGAGGCTCTGGAGGTCAGTGACCTCCTCTATCAGACCCCAGCAACTCTCCCCAGAGACCTTCCCGCAAAGGCTCCTGGGAAGTGCTGCTGAGCTCTAAGGCCTCTGCTTAAGAGGAGTCTCCAAGAGGGCCCTCACTCCCAAGGAAGCAGTAGAAAAGGCCAAGAATTTGGCAGACTGGGAGAGCTTTTGCCATGACAACCCCTGGCTCCTCTGACCCAACGTAGGATTCTAGAAACCTCTGAACCCAGGGTTTTCTGGCCCAAGGCTCCTTCCAGCCCAGTCTCGTGGGACTCCACGGGAGACCAGCAGAACAGTTTCTCCACAGAAACCTAGGATTCCTCCCACTGCCCTGCAGACAGTACCCTTTCACACACGGTACGAAAAGATTGGACAATCAAATGATTCCAATGCAATAGTCCTTAGGCAATCAACTCGGCTCCCTCCCCTCCCCCACATCGGCATGCTACTACTGGTGTCCACCCTTTCATGATGGCCTTGCTGTTAGCACCCCTTCTGCACCTCCACTACACCTGAAACATATGCCCCACTGCCCTAAAAACTGCTTGCCGTATCAGAAAATCCTCCAACATCAACTTGAAGACGCTACAGGCCTGTAATACTGTGTTAAGTGGCAAATGGACAAAACCCAAGCTGCCCTTTCTAATCAGAGGCATCCTTTGATTCCATCCCATGGCCAGCACTCACGGCACTTCTACCACGTGAGTGTTTAAGACTTACAAAAGAAAAGAACGTTTCTTGAACCCACGAGTCCATTTTTCTACTGCCCCATCTGACACCCCATAACTGAAATGTCAACTTCTTTAGATCAGGGCGTCCTGTTTGTCACACTTATAGCCATTCCCTGGAGAAGCTAGACACACATGCATGCCAGTGTGCAGTAACACTAAAGGAAGATCATAAAGATAACAACTTGAATCATGAAAAAAATCAAGGACACACATACACAAACTCGTGCACACAACCTGAGGGAGGAAGGACAATTTCAAAAGAAAATATTGTTCAGTTTGAAAGTGAATTTAGGGGCTGGAGAGATGGCTCAACAGTTCACACCACCTGCTGTCCCTGCAGGGGACCTGCATAGTTACACCTACATAGTTACAGTCATCTCTAACTTCAGTCCCAGGGGATCAGAGGCTCTCCTTCTGACCCCTGTAAGCCACAAGCACACACATTGTACACTTACATACATAAAACACTCATATTCATGGCATATAGGTGGTACACGTAGATACATGCAAGCAAAACACTCATACACACAAAATAAGTAAATTTAATATTTAAAGTGAAACTAGACTACTAACACACAACAGATTCAAACTGAAGAACTAGGCATGCATTTTATGATAACAAAGGACTACCCATTGGCCACAGAATATACCATCTCAGAATCTGAGATTTGAAATGGCCTCTAGGCACCCCACCGAGAGAGGACAGTGGATGTCTCAGACGAACAAGCCTTGCCAGCACAGCACCTGACAAGCCACAAAGCAAAGGTTCTCCTAGCAGAGATGCCTGCACCTGCTGTAGAAGAGACAGGGAAGCAATCACAGCACAGACTGGAATAGCACGTAGGTGCATGCATACACATGTGTGACTGGCAGCTTAGCTGGAGAAGAGGCATTGGTGTCAACCTTGAGAGCTGACAGACAACTCAAACACAAATGAAGTCTACAGTAGTGTGACCTCACATGGTCGATCTCTGGTGCTGTCCAGTCTCAACTTGATATTTTAGGCCTTTTTTCCTGAGGATAAAGAATTTCCTCTCTGTGGGCTTAACAAAATGTAGGGGGTTTTGGTTGTTTATTTTGTTTTGTTTTGTTTTGAAAAAATGATATACTATTCAGAGACATTCATAGGGATGGCTTCAAGCGGAAGACCCCCTGGAAGAGGAGGCCCGCACATTTTAAGTGATTTCACATTTGCTGTGTGAACCCCAAACACAATGAGAAGCCCTAACGCAGCTTTTCTTTTATAAATATTACCTTAAAAGTAGTACAACTCAAAGGTATTAATTCCCAATACCCCAGACACCTGCCACACTCACCTCCAAGTAGGTAGAAGATAGGTCAGTGATTTTCAAACTGAGGGTTCCCACCCTTCTGGGGGGTAGAACAATCCCTTTCACAGGGGTTGACTAAGGCCATCCCGAATGTCAGATATTAATTCACATTACAGCTCACAACAGCAGAAAAATTAGGAAGTAGCGACAGAAATAGTTTTATGGTTGGGGGAGGGGTCACCAAAACATGAGGAACTGCATTAAAGGGTCGCAGCATCAGGAAGGTCGGGAATAGATGGAGAGACTCAGCGTAAGGTAGGTTCAGTTCAGAGCTATGAGGGTGACACCCCCAGCCGCCCACCCAAGCCTCGAGCCATGGACTGAGACATTTCAATCCGACAGAATCCTCTGTGCCATGAGCTTCTTCCATAGAGCACGTGCTTTGTAATGTGTGTAATAAAACAGAGCGCAGTGGATGGCCCAGTCGGGAGGGAGGGGGTCGGGAGAAGCGGGAATGGCGAAGACAGGTCTATAAATCAAACAAATAGACTCACGATACATGGTGGAATTACATGAAATTGTCGAATCTTATTTTTTTTCTTATTTAAGAAAAGCTCAATGAATTAAGAAAAAGAATGCCCTTGCATCCAGCCAGGTGGATTCCCTCAAAGTCACATTGTGGTAAAGATCTGAACCTCGTCTCACAGCCTCTGAAGTCACAGTCACCAAGAGTTTTGTCCTACTTTGCGGTGTTTTGCTATTATAAACCACCGTGACTAGCTTGCAGAGGAAAGCTTACAGTTTATAGTCTCCCATGAAGGGAAGTCAGGGCAGGAACTCAAGGCAGAATCCCGGAGGCAGGAGCTGATGCTGAGGCCATGGAGGGAGCTGCTTACTGGCTCGCTTCCATGGCTTGCTCAGCCTGCTTTCTTATGCAACCCAAGACCACCAGCCCAGGATGACACAGTCCACAGTGGGCTTGGCTCTCCTTCCTACTACAATCAGTAGTCAAGAAAACGCCCCACGGGCCTGTGACAGGCCAATAGGATGGGGGTATTTTCTCAGTTGAAGTTTCCTCTTCCTAAATGACTTTAACTTTGTCAAGCTGAGAGGAAAAAAAAAAAAAAAAACTAACCAGCACACCGAGAGACTCGTAAATTCAGTACCTCCAACACAGAACCATCCCTAGAATGCCTGCATGACGGATCTTCACGTGGAATAGTGGCCTAAAAGCATAAGGAGGAAGGGCACTTTTCATGGGGGAGAGGGGGTGTCTCACACTGTATCTATGTAAAACTCTAATAGGTGATACAAAATTACCCTTAGTTTCTCACACAGCTCCAACCTTGAGCAGCGCAGCTCCCAGGCCCTGGAACTTATGAGTAGAAGCGCCTGGAAAACAGTAAATGCTCCAGAGCACAGCCAATGAGCAGAGCATTTCGTGCTGCCCCCTGCCTTGCGTTTGCTCCATGACCTGGGGAAAGATTCCAGGTCTAGTTCCCTAGGAAAATGACAGTAACCACCTCAAGCTGTGGAGAAGACAGAAAAACCGAAGCCCGTTAGGGCTGCCTCTCACAGTGAGTGGTCACAAAGGCTGAGTCCTTGGCCTGGTTACTGACAACCTAGTAAGCTTAATAGCAACATGTCTCATGCTCACCTATGTGGAAGACGATATGGACTTGATGATATTTTGGGCTTCGTCAGTTTGCAAACTATGAGAGAAGTTCCTCTGAATAATCAAGGGCAAAAAGATTAGCCTCTGCATTTTTCCCTGAAAGTTTGGATAGCCTTGTTATTGTCTATGTCTGCCAACTCGAGCTTTTCCAACAAGGAACAGCACCATTTATCATCAGAAAACTTAGCTGGAAGGGTAGCATAAGGTCTACATAAAACACATCAGTATCCACCAGGAAAATATAAGTTTAATTGAATTATTACATTGTCTCCCATGTAGACTTAGGACTAAACTCAAGCCAACAAGCAATGTGCCAGATCCTACAAATGGGTCACACAGTTGCTGCAAGTCACATGGTCTAGACATTTTCTGTGGCTGTGATCAAACTCTGACCAAAGGCAACTTAGGGGAGGAAAGGGGAAGCTCTCCAGCTTGCAGGTTGCAGTCCATCTTTTAGGGAAGTCAGGGCAGAAGCTAAAGCAGCCACTTGAAGCAGAAAGCATGGAGGAACTCTGCTTGCTGGATCTGCCTCACTCACTGGTGCACCCTTAGCTAACTTCCTTATATAATCTCTGTAGGGAATGATACTGCCCATGGTGGGCTGGTGCACCACCTTCATAGGGGATGACACTGGCCATGGTGGGCTGGTGCACCACCTTTATAGCGGATGACACTGCCCATGGTGGGTTGGTGCACCACCTTTATAGGGAATGACATTGCCCATGGTGGGCTGGTGCACCACCTTTATAGGGAATGACACTGCCCATGGTGGGTTGGTGCACCACCTTCATAGGGAATGACACTGCCCATGGTGGGCTGGTGCACCACCTTTATAGGGGATGACACTGCCCATGGTGGGCTGGTGCACCACCTTTATAGGGGATGACACTGCCCATGGTGGGCTGGTGCACCACCTTCATAGGGGATGACACTGCCCATGGTGGGCTGGTGCACCACCTTCATAGGGGATGACACTGCCCATGGTGGGCTGGTGCACCATCTTCATAGGGGATGACACTGCCCATGGTGGGCTGGTGCACCACCTTCATAGGGGATGACACTGCCCATGGTGGGCTGGTGCACCACCTTTATAGGGGATGACACTGCCCATGGTGGGCTGGTGCACCACCTTTATAGGGGATGACACTGCCCATGGTGGGCTGGTGTACCACCTTCATAGGGGATGACACTGCCCATGGTGGGCTGGTGCACCACCTTCATAGGGGATGACACTGCCCATGGTGGGCTGGTGCACCACCTTCATAGGGGATGACACTGCCCATGGTGGGCTGGTGCACCACCTTCATAGGGGATGACACTGCCCATGGTGGGCTGGTGCACCACCTTCATAGGGGATGACACTGCCCATGGTGGGCTGGTGCACCACCTTCATAGGGGATGACACTGCCCATGGTGGGCTGGTGCACCACCTTTATAGGGGATGACACTGCCCATGGTGGGCTGGTGCACCACCTTTATAGGGAATGACACTGCCCATGGTGGGCTGGTGCACCACCTTTATAGGGGATGACACTGCCCATGGTGGGTTGGTGCACCACCTTCATAAATGACACTGCCCATGGTGGGCTGGTGCACCACCTTTATAGGGGATGACACTGCCCATGGTGGGCTGGTGCACCACCTTTATAGGGGATGACACTGCCCATGGTGGGTTGGTGCACCACCTTCATAGGGAATGACACTGCCCATGGTGGGCTGGTGCACCACCTTTATAGGGGATGACACTGCCCAAGGTGGGCTGGTGCACCACCTTCATAGGGGATGACACTGCGTACAGTGGGCTGGTGCACCACCTTCATAGGGGATGACACTGCCCATGGTGGGCTGGTGCACCACCTTCATAGGGGATGACATTGCCCACAGTGGGCTGGTATTATCCACAGTGGGTTGGATCCTGTTGTGTGGTATAACAATCAAAGCAGCCCCTACACACACACACACACACACACACACACAAACACACACAGGCTAATTTGATCCAGGCAATTCCTCAACCAAGGCTCTCTACCAGAAGGCTCTAGGCTGTGCCAAATTGACAGTTAAACTAATCAGGGCACCTTGTGGCAGACTGATCTGCCCAGTACAGGGTGTTTTCTCTTTCCTTTTTCCTTTAATGTTTTATTAGTCACTAACATTTTTATGACAAATTTACATATTTTAAAACCGGAATCTCTCTCTTTTCTCCAACTAAAGTAAAGCAAAATAAAATAAAATGAAAATCCAGAGAATGGAGGTAACCACCCCAGCATTCCACCCTGGATCACGTGGGTGACCAGCTGGCCCTCCCTCTCCCCCCAGGGATCTGAGTGTGTTTCTGCTTGTAACAAGTTGACTGTCTCCTGGGAAGGTTATGTAATGTTGATTTTATTCTTGCTTTTAATCTCCTTCCAAGACGTTAATGCCCCATACCCTCTACCTTGACAGGACTTGCCCAGAGGTCCTTGAAGGAGCTTTATCTAATGAAATGACACAAAAAAGGACAGCAAATACCACACTTTAAAAACAACAATAAAATACTTCCTCTTATGCCATGGCTCTGAAAGGCCAAATACAGAAGCTGGGTAGGAGGTGGTGTGGTAGGAGGTGGTGTGGTAGGAGGTGGTGTGGAGCCTTGAAAGGCCTGGCCTGGCTGTTGAAAGCTGATCCCCACGCACCACGAGCATTTCCGCTCCGCACCCCCTCTCGCGTTCTTGCCACCATGATGTCCTGCCTTCCTACAAGTCAAGTGCCACAAACAAGAGAATCTTTTGCTGCTTTACAACAACTTTGCCTCGGATGTCGTGTCCCTGCAACAGAAAGTTCATGAATACACTTTCATTTCTTCCAGAACATCTAGAAACTTCCTCTATTGTTAAAAAGAAACAGAACATAGACATAGACAACTTAAACAAACTTAAGAAAAAAAGTACATTCTTTGTGATAATTTTCAAGGTACCAAGGAACATACTTAGCATCCTCGGGATTTTGTCTTGCCTAATCACAGTGGCCCACAACACAGCCTTGAACTATATCAGCCCAAGGGCAAAAACAGTCCTAACGGGAACTTAAGTTTCTGTTTAAGCCAGTATGCCTGTTTAGGACGAATGGTTCAACGGGAAATTAGGTGAAGCATAAGTGAGCTCTCATGGCGATTTGGGGTCCAGTTCACAGCTAATTCATCCTGGTGGATGGGCACCAGCCCTCTCAGACTGAAGGC
Source organism: Apodemus sylvaticus (assembly GCF_947179515.1). Taxonomy (NCBI): domain Eukaryota; kingdom Metazoa; phylum Chordata; class Mammalia; order Rodentia; family Muridae; genus Apodemus; species Apodemus sylvaticus. The sequence goes on from NC_067485.1 coordinate 8,674,660, forward strand.
ACCACAGGAGCCCGAAAGAGCTTTCCCGTGACTGGAAAAGCTACTTGTCACAGCTGCTCACAGCGCAGCGGCTCCTAAGCCAAAACCATTTCTGGGCCCTGTCAGCACGACTCTGGGCCTCTGCCATTGGCCCAAATTCTGGGGATGCCGCATCACTGCTTCCCAGCATGCCTCAGGCTGCCCGCTGATTCCTTTGCAGTTCATCTTCCGGTGCAGGCTGGGAAGCTTCCACCTGAATAAGCACGCAGGCTGGGATGCTCGGTCTTTGTAAAAAGAGATGCCAGTCCCCACCATCTGCTTGTCTGGATTTCAAGGAGAATAGATCTGGCCTTATCCAACCAAGAAATGATTTTTTTTCTAGGCTCTCATCAGAGGAGACAACCTCCAAACACCATGGTAGAACTCACTGAAGGATGAGTTTGCAGTGATGTGGGTCTGAGGTTATAGCTCGCATAGCCCCTGGAAAGTAAACTCTCTTGCCACTTTAGCATCTGCAGACTCTGTCTCGCTGTCAAGCCCCCACCCCCACCCCACAGCTTTCTCCAGAAGAAACTGAAATGTACCTCTGGATCTCTGTAACCTCTGTGCACTGTATCATTCTCTTCCAACTGTATCATTCTCCTGCAGAGAAAATTCCTTTCCTCACAGGGTGCCGGGCAAACCTGCACTCCTGTGGGCTTAAGAGGCTGTCTCCTTCCCAATAATGAGTTTTTCTTTCCACTGCCAGGAAGCTGAGGACAAATGCTGAACTCAGTCAATGTAACTAATCTGAGCATTCCTGGTAGATGGTGATCTGCGCTCTCTCTCTCTCTCTCTCTCTTTCTCTCTCTCTCTCTCTCTCTCTCTCGCTCTCCTTTTGTCCCTTATTTCCTCTTAATTTTACCCTGTTAACTTTATTATGTACAGTTATTACCATCAGCTATTATACTAGTGAAGAATTGTTCATCGTGCTTCCAATATTTATCGTCGTGCTTCCAATATTTATTCAATAAAAAAGTAGGCGACCATAACATATAACTACTTGATCTTACAGATGATCTTCCAGGATCTGATCCTGGAATACTGATAAAAATTGAAAACTTCACCAGAAGTAGCAACACACACCTTTAATCCCAGCACTTGGGAGTCAGAGGCAGGAGGATCTCTGAGAGTTCAAGCAGTCTGCTCTACCTGGAGAGTTCCAGTGACACCGTGTCCCAAATTTTTTTCTTAAAATTGATCCTATGCACAAATTATATTTTTTTTAAAATGCGCTCACCTCTCCCTTTGACTCTCTCAGGTAAACTGGCGTGCTATTGACAACCCCCGAGGAAGAGATGCGGGTGAAGAGCCTGGGCTGAGGAAACCTAGCAGTACTTCAATCAACATGAATCGCAGCTGGACGGCTCGTGAGCCTCTGAGCACACAGGTCACTCCACACAGACAGATGCCGGGAAAGGCTGTCCATGCTCTGGCTTCAGGATGGATCCGCACCCTGGCAGAGCCAGGGGCAAAACATCAAGACAGGAGAATGACTCGAGCCAAGTGGTGTAACTTTGTATCTCCATGAGGCCTGCTTGCACCTGGCACAGCCTTTGACTAGCAGTTATAGGGGTGGGTGTCAAGGGGGGCAGCAGTGTAAAAGACACCCCTGAATCTCTCCAGTGCTTCACCCACGATCACTTCATTTGGAGTCAAATTACAAGCATGCTAGTGGGAGTGATCCCAAGGTTGCTGTGTGTGACCGCAATATGGAGAAGTAACTGCAGAGAAAGCGGGACAGCTTTTAAACGGATCTGCTAGAAGACTGAATCTAAAAAAGAAAAAAAAAAGCCACACAGCTGGGCAGTGGTGGCGCACGCCTTTAATCCCAGCACTTGGGAGGCAGAGGCAGGCAGATTTCTGAGTTCGAGGCCAGCCTGGTCTACAGAGTGAGTTCCAGAACAGCCAGGGCTACACAGAGAAACCCTGTCTTGAAAAAACTGACAAAAGCAAAAACCAAAAACCAAAAACCAAAACCAAAACAAAACAAAACATACATTTCTGAGCTAGCTGGATCACTCCTAGAAGAAATTAGAAGGATTGCTGCCGAGAGATAGGGAAGCGGTCTGGGTTGCTGACAAGATGGAGAGATGGGGGAACGGTCTGGGTCTGGCAGTTTGATGTGTCCATGTCCAGGACAGCGTGCTGCAAGGAAGCCTGAAAATCAATACTGAGATGGCCTAGCACCTGGATGCACAAAACACCAGTCGACCAATTCAAAATGCTCGAAATGCACATATAGAACCCTTACAATAGAAAAATAGCAATTGAAGGAAATTGGAGCACAAACTGTTTACTTCCAGAGTCCAGAAAAGAAAGAAAGAAAGAAAGAAAGAAAGAAAGAAAGAGAGAGAGAGAGAGAGAGAGAGAGAGAGAGAGAGAGAGAGAAAGAAAGAAAGAAAGAAAGAAAGAAAGAAAGAAAGAAAGAAAGAAAGAAAGAAAGAAAGAAAGAAAGAAAGAAAGAAAGAGAAAAAGAAATCTCTAAGTGAAACAGGCAAGATCTCCTAACCATGCAACAACTGTAGAAGACTGTGACCTGAGTCTCAGTGGTTAAATCTGCCTCCCGCCTGCTCAGTCTTCTACAGACTCTCAATACCCCAATGAGACAAGCACACTAGGTGAGATGAGAGTATCGGGCTAAGCAGCCCGGAGGCGAGCCACCATGCCACCATGCAACAGTGGGCCAGCAGCCACTCCCTTGTGTCTGTGCTTTCAACCCCAACACCGGTCCATCGCCAAGTTCGAGGAGAATCTGTTCGCTTTACCACAGGGTTCTTTAGAGTCACGCACTGTGCTCCCTCAGCCTCACAGAATCTCCAACAAACCTCAGCAGAGGATAGACACTCAAAACCTAAGGGTGAGCCGAGTCAAGCATTTTGCACGCATCGGCTTAATTCAGCCACGCAGCATCCGACAAGAACAGTCTGTGGTTACTCCTCTTCCAGACGAGGAAACAAAGACACCGGAAGTGAAACAACTGGGTCAACATGGCGAGGGAGGCTGCTTGACCCACTTCCTAGAGTACCTGGCAACTGGTCCTTCCTTTACTGCAGTGACCACACCCAGAGAATGTGGGAATGAATTTGACTGTCTCCTTGCACATGCCATCTGAACCAATCAGCTTTCAATTAAAAGACAAAAAAAAAAAAAAAAAAAAAAAAAAATCTCCACCTAGTCAGAATGGCTATCACCAAGAAATCTCAGGAGAGGCCTTGGTCCTGTGGTCCCGTGAAGGGTCGATGCCCCAATGTAGGGGAAGGCCAGGGCAGGGAGGCAGGGAGTGGGTGGATGGGTGGGGGAGCACCCTTAAAGAAGAACAGGAAGGGGGGATGAGATTAGGGGTTAACATTAGGGAAAGGGGATAACATTTGAAATGTAAATAAAGAAAATAGCCAATAAAAAATGTTGGGGAGGACATGGGGGGAAAAAGGAACACTTCTCACTGCTGGGGGTGGGTACAAATTAATCCACCCATTATGGAAGTCATTTTCCTCAGAAAGTAAAGAGTTTTCCGGATGACCCAGTTATCCCAGTCCTAAGCATACATCCAGACGGCTCCATATCCTACCAGAGACATTTGTCCTTCCATGCTTACCATTGCTCTATCCAAGACAGCAAGGAAGAGGAGACAACCTAGATATCCATCAACAGAAGATGGATAATGAGAACATGGCATATTATAAAATGGGGGTATTGTTCAGTTCTACAGAAAAATAAAACCATAGAATTTGCAAAAGAGTAGACTTAGCATGTACAACATTGACTGCAGCCGCCCAGTCTCAAAGAGAAAGAGAAAGCACACTCTCCCCCAGGTGAGATCCTAGCCTATGACGTCTGCTTGCCCATGTGGCATGGAAAGAAGGGCGACAGAGGAGGCTGTCATAGGTGTCACACATGTCACACATGACTGGCAGGGGTGGAAAGCGGGGAAAGGGACAGGAGGTGGGGAGAACTGTTTTCTAGTTCTAACTCTGCCATGCTTTCTCTCTTCAGTTGTGAGTGAGTGCATAGAACTGCACTGGACAGTGGGTGTGTGAAGTCCGAGTGAATGTCCAGAGCCACTGAATGGCCGTTCTAGCTGTGCAGGGGGTCACTGAGATGCAGGGTTTGGAACTGGGACAGGGCTTGTGTGGCTTCCATCATCGACCTGCACAATGGATACAATGAAGTGATTGGTTATTATTATTATTACTATTAATATTATTACTTTAAATGATGAGAAAGGGAACTTTTCATACATAGTTTTCACAGCATCAGGGTTCTCCTAGGATATAACTTAGGTGGAAAAAAAGTTGGGGAAGAGAAGAAGAGACTGCATCCCCATGTTGCCCTTGCTGAGAACGCGGCTAATCAACCATGAGTCACCAGAGCAAGGTGAGGCTCAGCGATGGCGGAGGCTGAATAGGCCCACTGCATAGTCTCAGGAAGTGTAGCCCACAAGGACGCTGTCCTTGAGCACTCCCCCAGCCCCAAACCACAGTGATGCCTAGCAGACAAGCTATTCCTGAGACACTTAGCTCTGGGCATTGGCTCAGACAATGTACTCCTTCAGCATCCCTCTACCAGGTTCCTCCACCTGAGGGGGAAGAGAGTCCAAGGGACAACAGAGGCTCCTACCAGAGTCACCTTACTTCTTGGCCGGGTGTCCATAGACTCTCGAAACATCAGGTCTGTCACTAAGGCCTACAGAGTCTATTCTTCTGAGTCTAACCTCCCGAGGGTCAACTGTGCCATTCATTGTACACATCTCTTGCCAGGATGTCGTGGAGAAAGGCTTTTCTGTGGTGCTGTATTAATCAGGTGTAACACGTAGATTGTTGCCACATTATGTGTAAGATCTACCGAGTTGTTGAGAGATGGATGTGTGGTCCAACAGGGTGAAAGGAAAGCTTTATTTGTGGCTTTGAAGTGGGCTATATTATAGGTATGATAGGAACTGACTTGTGTCATTATCTAGAATGCAGAAAAATTCCCAGAAGAGACATGTTTAAAATATATTTGTTGACTAAATGAAGAGTGAATGTCGGGCAGTGGTGACTTACACCTTTGATATCAGCACTCAGGAAGCAAAGGCAGGTGGATCTGAGTTCGAGGCCAGCCTGTTCAATAGGGTAAGTTCAGGTCTACACAGAGAAACCCTGTCTCAAAAAAAAAAAAGAAAGAAAGAAAGAGAAAAAAAAGAAAAAGAAAAAGAAAAGAAAAGGAAAAAGAAAAAAAGAAAAAAGAAAAAAGTGCCTTAGCTGATACTACAAAAACATATATCTTGATTATATCCATCAGAAAAAGACTACTCAGCCATGAGAACGCCCATCACTCTTTGAACTGGACATGTACAAATATAAAATTAAATAAAGGGGAATGATTGCCTCCATGATTTACAAGGCAGAGTCAAGTTAGCCGTAAACCCAGTGCCAAGCCCCCAGAGGAGAGTTTTATTTGTCTGTTTATTTTTTGTTTTGAATTGCTTTTCTGGCAAGATATTAAATCCTTAAAAGAATATTAAATAAGACAGCTAAAAATTAAATTCTGGGGAGTCCCCGAGACTCACCATGAGACCTGTGACTACCAAAAAAAAAAAAAAAAGATTTTTCTTATCAGAGGTCAACATTGCAGTTAGTTCCATAATGATGCCTATTCCTTTTAAGACTCTTAACTTCAAAACCCGCAGGGAATCTAAATATATAAATATATATTTATATGTAAATATATAGCACAGTGCAAACATAAACAAGTGGGTGTTATTTAACTCACGGAGGAATTATCTGTTTGGATCTTTCAACACCATCTGTTCACCTATAGATCCCTCCACTCTATTTCGAAAAGCTTTCCAATCTCATATGTCAGTTATTTTATGATCAGTTCTGCAAACAACTATAAAAATATTTCTCAGATGCAAAACAGTGTCGATTGCTATAAACGCAGACGGAGCCCGCGCAATGTCCACAGCGCCAGCCGGCTGCAACTCCACTCCAAAGGCGCAAACACGCACACTATCGGGGAGTACGTTAGACTGGCCCCTGACAGAGAGCGGCTCCACTCCTATCACTTGCGGTTCTTGGAGAAAAGTGAAAGACCTCTGCCGTAAGCACTACAGGGAGAATAAATAGCATCTGGAATCTCACTCCAGCACTACCTTACCTGTGAAGTACTCTAAGTGCGGCTTCAGGAAAAGCTGCTATTGATCCTCGAGACTATCGGCTATTGGCAATTATACAACATGACAGGCACAGTGCTTCCTCCCTGCGCCCATTTGTTCGCTGGAGAGCAGATGTGCTGGAGACTCCTCTTCCCTCGGTTCATCCTGATGTTTCTGCATCTTTCTGCATCTGTGGCCCTTTCACCTTGCCCCGGTCATCCTCCTTGTTGAATAAATATTCTTTAGTCTTGCCAAGCTTTGGCCTTTTCCCCTCTGCAGTTAATTGATTTCTCACTGTGCACAAACTAATATTGTGTGTTTTAATTCTGTGAGGGTTATTTGCATTAATAAAAACCATAACCTAGTGACTTTAGAAAAGTCACATCTAGAGATTTACATATTGATGGCTGAGAAACTGACTATGTTAGTACTTGGAATCCTAAATGATAGATAGATAGATAGATAGATAGATAGATAGATAGATAGATAGATGATAAATAGATGTAGAAAATAAATGATAGATCAATAGATGATAGATAGGTGGATGATAGATGATAGATTGATAGCTAGGTAGATAGATGATAGATAGATCAATAGATGATAGATAGGTAGGTGATAGATGATAGATCGATAGCTAGGTAGATAGATAGACAGACAGACAGACAATACATAGATGATAGATAGGCAGATAGATGATAGGTGATTGATTTATAGAATGATAGATGATAAATAGAAGTAGAAAAATATATACATGGTTGATTAATAGCTGATTGATTGATAGAAAAATCGATAGGTAGATGATAGGTAGGTAGATAGATAATTGATTAGTAGGTAGATACACAGATGATAGGTAGATAGATAGACAGACAGATAGATGATAGATAGGCAGATAGATAACAGATAGATGATAAATAGATGTAGAAAATAGATCAATAGATGATAGATAAATACATAGATATATAGATCAATAGATGTTAGATAGATGATAAATAGATGATAGATCAATAGATGACAGATGGATGATACTGATAGATGATAAATAGATGTAGAAAATAGATCAATAGATGATAGATAAATAGATGATAGATAGGCAGATAGATAACTGATAGATAATAAATAGATGTAGAAAATAGATGATAGATCAATAGATGATAGATAGATAGATAGATAGATAGATAGATAGATAGATAGATAGATAGATAGACAGATGATAGGTAGATGATAGATTATAGGTAGATAGGATTATAGGCAGATGATAAATAGATAAATAGATACATAGAGAGAGAGATAGACAGATGATAGATGAATAAATGATAGATGATAAATAGATAGACAAATAGAGAGATAGACAGACAGAGAGATGACAGAAACATGATTGATAGATACATAGAGCAGATTCATGAGTGCATGTCCTCTTGCATGCCCACTGTTCTGAGGAAGAGCAGAAACAGGGTACATATGATATCTGTCCCAATGGGGTATACAACAGGTACACAGTGTGCACCAGGGATACCATGTGGCCTTCATGTAACTGGACATATGATGATCCTATAAAAGCAGGGGAGTGTGTGGCCTAGATTAAAGAACAGACTTAAAAGGTAAGGAGGGACCAGCTAGGAGGTGAAGGCAGAGACGACCTCCAGTCCAGGGCGGCCAGTAGGCACTGTGAGTAAGTGAGAAGATAGCTCACTGCCAAAGCATTAGTGTAGCCATCTCTCAGTACCGAAGGACTGACAGCACACACAGTAAGGTCAGAAGCATGGCGCTGAATTGAAGACACAGAGCTCCTATGACCTGGGATTATAGAAGAAGCTTACACATAGTGTGCTAATGATCCAGACTTTGCACACCGCCACTACACCACCAAGGACATCTTCCCCCGTGTCATTGTGACTAGTGATCTGCACATCTATGGCATGGTCCACCCTTGTGACATCAGACCTGAAGAAAAGACCTCCACAGGCCCCAGTGGTAGAATTGATGTCTTCAGTAGTGGATTCTGCTGCCCTGGACACCAGGCCAAGAAGGGAGTGTGTGATCTTCAGATAGGAACCATCTGTTGTCCATTGAGCCTTTACCTTCCTCACATGAAGGAGCATATAGAGATGGACAGAGTGAATGCCTTCAAGCTGACCCGGATGTTCCCAGAGCTAAGGGCCTGTGGAACAGTCAGTCTCTCATCATATTGGGTTGTGGGTCTCAAGCCGGGAGACTGCACTAGAACGGGGCACATAAATGGTGTTGTCCTGGCTAGTTTTGTCTCAACTTGACACAATCTAGAACCACTTGGAAAGAGGGAAATTCAATTGAGAAAAATGCCCTGACCAGATTGGCCTGAGGGGCATTTTCTTGATTGATATTGGTGGGGGAGGGCCCAGCTTACTATGAGTACGGCCATTCCTGAGCTGGTGGTCCTGGACTCTAGAAGGAAGCAGACTGAGCAAATCATGAGGAGCAAGCGTAAGCAGCACCCCCTGGCCTCTGCCTCAGCTCCGCCTCCAGGGTCCTACTCTGACTTCCCTCAGTGAAGGACTGTGATGTGGAAGTGTATAAGCTTGAATAAACCCTTTTCTCTGCAAGCTGCTTTTGTCATGGTGCTTATGACAGCAATAGAAACCCTAACTAAGGCAGGTGTAGTTCTTGAGAGTATCCAGTATGGCCACCAGGCTGTTCAGACAGCTTCAGAGAAAACAGAGTGGTGTGCACAGCTCAGAGAGAGCCACAGCTTAAACACAATAAGGGAAAACAACCCAGGTCCAGAGCAGTGTCTCTAAGCAGACAGATGTGTGTCTGGGCTGCGGGCACAAACAGACTATTTACAGGAGGAGAGACAGGCTGGAGTGAGTGAGGGGATGCGCTGGGAAGGGACTGAGGGGCTGAAAATCGCAGCATCGGTTAGAAGGGAAACCAACTTTCCAGGAGACACCCATTCATACTCTTACATTCCTTGTAATGATCAATGCTGCTTTTGAAAGTTTATTACCAATAAAATCACATATAGTAAATTTAATATGTCACATATGATAAAATTAATGCATTTCAGTGAAACATATATAAAAATCACCTAAAGAACTCAAAAGCATCTTGGGCTTTAAAAAGAATGACTATGTTAATGGAATTGGTGCTAGGCGGGGAAATGGGACCATCTACCCAGAGGATCCAGGAGGCCTGACCACGCCCTGACCACGCCCCGAGGGAGAGGCACCTCCATCAAGCTTAGCCTGGTGCTGCCACACATGCTGACTGTAGAACTAAGTGCCCTGGCTCCAAGATCACTAAGCAAGCCGCTGGCCATGATTTGTTCTTCTTTAGAGATCTGCTTGTGTAGAAAGAGATTCTCATGCTGATCTCCATGTTCTAGCTCATGCTATTATTTTGTGGACTCTTTATATTGCAACATAATGATAACCCAGGAGAAGGGAAGAAGAGGAGAGGGAAAGAGACCTTCGTCTTTGTGTGTAAGAGCCCCAGCGTAATCATTAGCAGCATCCACGACAAAGTCAGCAGTTTGAAAAGACCAGGGCCCCTTCATGACCATTCGGGCTACAGGAATATAGTGGGTAAGGAGTCAGACATGCGAACTAGGAAGCAACCACAGAATTTTAAGGAAAAGATGACTGAGATCGTGGTTAAATTGTTTTTAATTAAGTACTTATTTGGTACTTGTTTTCCCTCTCAGACTGTAAGCTCCCAAAGAAGAGGCAAGGTCAGCATTTCTCACTGTACTCGAAGTACTTAGCATAGCGTCCCATGCAGACAGAACTCCATAAATATTTCAAGAAAGGAAGAATGGGTAAGGGAAGCTGAACAAAATGGGTAGCAAAGCTAAAAGAAGTGAATATGTGGGGCTGGAGAGATGGCTCAGTGGTTAAGAGCACTGACTGCTCTTCCAGAGGTCCTGAGTTCAAATCCCAGCAACTACATGGTGCCTCACAACCATCTGTAATGGGATCTGATGCCCTCTTCTGGTGTGTCTAAAGATAGCTACAGTGTACTTATATATAATAAATATATTTAAAAAAAAGAATTGAATTTCTTTGTTCAAGAAATGCTTGAGTAGTTGAATTGATACATGAAGAACTACAGTAAATTAAAGAGAAGGTAAAATCCAGGTTTCTGGCCTGTGTTCCTACATGAGTTGTGGGATCATTGTGAAGGGAAGGGAAAACCATAGATGGGTTAGGACACTGACCATGAATTAAATTTGTGAGTGGTGCACTATTGCATGTCCAGACATGGGCCCAAAGGTCATCACTGAAGCTCCTGAGAGCACAGATGAGATTGCATTAGCTCAAAACAGGCAGCAGATGCCATGCCTGAGCACGGAGTAGCCCAGGAAGAGAAGCACCGGTCGTCAAAACCTCAAGGAAATCGACCTCCAGTGGAGGAATGGAGGAAGAGAAATGGACAAGAAAGACCTAAGAGCTCATCTGGGAGATGGGCCATGGCAGGGACCAAGGCGCTTGAAGCGGGGAGTGGCACCAAGCCAAGTTCTGCTGAGAACCCCCTAGGTCGGGGGAAGAGTGCCACAGGTCACAGTGATCTGTTAGGATGGAGTGCAGGAGGGGGGCACACATGACGGCGGGGTGCAGTTCAGTTCAGATCTGGCTTTGGGAGCATGGCTAACAGTACCACACTGTCCCTAGCAACACCTGTGGGGATTATTTGCCCCAAATGAAAGGGTTCGATGAGCAGAAAGGTAAGGCTTGACCCTGTTGACATGACATCTTCCATCATCATCGTCACAAAAGGTCAACCAAAAAGACGGGTGAGTTAGGAACCCTCTGGAACCTCATGCACAGAGCTGCCCAGGCATGTGTCAACAATGCTATCAATAAACACACAGCAGTGAGCCTTGTTTCAAAAGCAACACTTAAGCTAGCCAGTATAAGCACTTAAAATGCAGCTAGATGGTACGTGTTAAGAATGGTATCCCCACCCTACCCTGGGAAGGGATCTCAGTTCTCTCACAGATTCTCTCTGTGAGAATCCACAGAAAGGACGCTGTCCAATACTGCAGAGAGCTGATGTGAGAGGGTAGATGACTTAAAGAAATCTGCATGTCAGAATCCTGCCACCCCTAGCACTGTAGCAGGCTCTATTAAGAAAAATAAATAAATATAAGAGCAGAAAGAAAGAAAAAGAAGGGGTTGGAGAGATGGCTCAGTGGTTAAGAGCACTGACTGCTCTTCCAAAGGTCCTGAATTCAATTCCCAGCAACCACATGGTGGCCCACAACCATCTGTAATGGAAGCCAATACCCTCTTCTGGGTGTCTGAAGAAAGTGACAAGTGTAGTCACATAAGAATAAATAAACAAATCTTTAAAAAAAGAAAGAGAAAGAGAGAGAGAGAGAGAGAGAGAGGGGGGGGGGGGAGGGAGGAAGGAAGGAAAGAAGGAAGAAAAGGAAGGAAGGGAGGAAGGGAGGAAGGGAGGAAGGAAGGAAGGGAGGAAACACTATGTCATGACTAGCTGGTCAAAAGCAAAGAAACAAAGGAATCCTTTAGGGGTTAGCGTCCATCCAGGTCTCTACTTCTAGGTGCCACACTACAGCCAGTAAGGGCCAAGTGTTCACGCAGAATCCCAGGCCCAGGCTTGATTTAGACGACTCAGCAATTCCAAAGTGATCATACACCCTCGCTCGATCATTGTGGTAGTTTCAACCTGCTTTGGACATTGGTTTCACTGCTGTAACAAAGTACTTGAGGCTGAGTTGACTTAGTTTGCAGTTCCCAAAGCCAAGTCTCATGACAACCATGCAGAACAGAAGTGGGAGGCACAGGGACACTGGCCCTCTTACAGCAACCCACCTTCATGGTCATGAATAGTCACTTGAGACCTGACTCTCTCCCCCAAACCAAACTGAGTACCTCCAGAAACACCTCAAGCCATTCACAAGATGTGGCCGACCTCCATGGTCCAGTCGGTTCACACTAGGTCCCACCTCTCATTACACAAGAGGACTAAGCTTCCAGCATGAGGACCCTTGAGGGCAGACTTCATGCGGTTTGTCAAGCTCAAACCATCTTCCTATAGCGTTCCTTTCACTCATGTGGGAGTTCCTTTACCTGTTCTCTGTGTGAACCACACTCAGCCTCACTCAAAAGATGGTGGCTTAAACCCCAGGTCAGCTACCAGAAAGAATAAAAAAGCCAAGACTCCTTCACAATCTGTCATATTCATATTCACAGCCAAAATCTCTCTCTCTCTCTCTCTCTCTCTCTCTCTCTCTCTCTCTGTCTCTCTCTCTCTCTCCCCTCTCCCCTTACCCCCCCTCTCCATCCCTCCTCTCTTCTCTTCCTTCTCCCTTCTCTCTCTCTCCTTTTCTCTCTCCTCTCCCTCCTCTCTCTCTCAAACACAAACTCTCTCACATGGTCTCACTCTGTCCCTCCCTCCTCTCTCACTCTCACACTCTCTTACTCTCTGTCTATTCTTTCTGTCTCTCCTCTCTCTTTGTCTCTCTCTGTCTCTCTCTGTCTCTCTCTGTCTCTCTCTGTCTCTCTCTCTCTCTCTCTCTCTCTCTCTCTCTCTCTCTCTCTCTCTCTCTCTCTGGAAAGTACCACAGAATAAGATGCTAAAAAAATCACAAAAAGAAAGACCAAAGCACCCAGGTGTGCCTGTCAGTTGGACTGATATAAAGATAATCTGTGAGAATAAGTCATTCTTGACATCAGAAGTTTACTGTTCACAGTCTTGAAAGCTGGCAAGACCAAGCTCAAGGCCCCAGCAGATGCAGTGTCTAACGGGGCCTATTTCTTAGAGATGGCACCTTCTGTGTCTGTCTTCACTTCGTAGAGAAAGGCACTGAGCTATGGGAAGTCTCTTTAAAGGGTGCTCATTCTATGCATGAAGGGTCTGCCACCTCCTGGCACCATCGCTTTGGGGATTAAATGCCAACATGGGAAAATGGTGGGGGTGGGGAATCAGGCTCAAACATTCAAGCCTCAGAACAAGGAACACACACAAGACATCCAAAGAGCAGAGCCTTCTGCGGTGTCCTAGAGGACATCCTAGGATAGCTGTGGAGGGAGACTGGGTCCCACTAACAGAGTGACCGACTTCTTAGCTTGCTTGGGGTTTGCTGTTTGCTTGGCTGGTGGTGTGGGTGGGTGGTTAACTTAGTAGTTTGTTTGTTGGTGGGTGGGGTGGGGTGACTGGCTGGCTCGATGACTGACTGCCTGGCTGGCTGGGTGGGTAGTTCCTCAGTGGGTTTTATGGTGCAGAGGGTTGAGCCCCGAGCCTCGAGCATGCAAGGCATGCCTTCTACCACTGCAGCCACTTCTGCAAACCCAGTTTGTTTGTTTTGGAGAGGGCCGCTTGATTTTGTTTTATTTTTATTTTTTAATTGTACCCTGCCAGGGACTGTAAAGGTCACCATGTCAACTTCTCTTGCTCGCACATAACAAATGAGTTAAGGCAACCTCGGTGAAGAAACAGGGCCTCCACACAGTGAGCCAAGTCACATTTGGCGACAGACACCGCTCTTACTTCATAGCGAGGGACTCTGGGATCCAAACAATCCCAGCGACAAGGCTTAGGACTTCCTGGTCTTTTGTTTGTTCATTCATTCATTCATTCATTCATTATGTAATTATTGATACCTGTGTATGCAGATGCATGTGCATGTGTCTCAAGTTCAGAGGATACTTGCAGGAGACAGTTCTGTCCTCCCACCATTTAGATCCTGGGGATTGAACTCAGGCCCTGAGGCTTGGAGGCAAGTCACAGTAACTGCCTAATCATTTTGCTCTCTTCCTTGTTAAAAAAAAATGTGTGTGTGTGTGTGTGTGTGTGTGTGTGTGTGGTTGTGGGTTTTTTTTTCCAACCATATTTCACAGGTCATTTGAAAACTCAAATCCTAGCACCTCCTGATTCAGAGCAATTTCCATGAGTGCTGAAAGCTGATAAGATACTCAGAAGATGGACCGGCGTTCACAAATGCTTCCCTCTGAGATGCCTCACCGGACATTGAGCTGGCCAGCATGGCCGGGAGAGTTGTCTAATGATTCAACCTGAAGGATCACATGGAGTAGAGGTTTAGCAGAGGTTTCTATGTTCACAGTCACAGGGTTCCGCACAAACATCATTTCTGGGTTACGTGGGTATGCGTAAAGATTATGTGAGAGGCTGAATGCTAAAACTTAATTGGACTTTATTTTAAATAGAAAAGGAACTCTAAATAGAGTGTAATTAATAGTTTTACTCCCTATAAGAAGATTAAAAATTACTAAATTCGCCCAAATTGTGTGTGTGTCTCTTGAGTACAAGAGACAGCAAAGGAGCTGAATGAAAGTGGGAGGGGCGGGAGGGGGAAGAACGGGATGAGACATCAGCCCACCCCTCCCCCACCAGGCACGCTAGGTCTGAAAACCAAACCCAACTGCAGTTGAGGAGCCTGAGGCCTAGGTGAGTTCCTGGTGGTCTATCCCCAACTAAGGCCTACTTGATCAGAGCAGGGAGGGCAGGTGGGCCTGGCTGTCTCTCAAAGGCTGTGAAGGCCTCTTCTGCTTCCGGGTAAGGTTCTATACCTACATAAGCAGACACCCAAAGCGCCCATTGGGTCCATCTCAGGCAAACAGTCCTGTCTCAGAAGTGTTCAGTCATTGGGAGTCTTGGGTCTTGAGGACACACAGGGCAGCTGTGGAGCACACCCTGAGGTTTGCCCACTGGCTCAGTCGCAGAGCTTGGCCTGCTATCTCCGAGCATTGGGAAAGAGGGCAAGAGAGAAGTCAGAGAGAATGAATATGCAGTCTGTGGCCATGTGCTTTTCATGGGCAATAGCGAACTCCATATAAAGGGCTGTGGGCCCCGACTATGACACAGGCCTCTTCTGACCTATGTTCTGTGTGCGCTCTCCAGGACGAGTCACACTAGTCCGTTTGGCAGTCCTCAACTGTGCCAAGTGATGAGGACCTTTCTTGGTAGCCCAATTTTGAATAAGAATGGTGTAATGAAGAGGATTGTATATGCACATTTATTTATTTATTTTTATTATCAACATAAAAAGGCACACCTTCCCATGTGAGGGTAAAGTCATTGCTTTGGAATCCATATTGGCCTGGGCCTCTTTAATGACACTGTCTCACACAGAGTCTGCTTGCACAGGGCTGGCCCTCCCAAGCGTGTCTCCAAAACTTCTCCAGTAGTGGCCTGAAATTAGACCTCAGTCTTTAGACTAGAAACACAGGAGAGGTCACCAATGGAGAGGCCACAGTGCTTGCCTGGGTACAAGGACACGGAACTTCTCATTGCCACAGAGGGGCGAGGAGGCTGCAGGGTCCCTTCTGTTTCTGTGGTCTCGATTGCAAGCAGTCGTTCTGAACCCTGACCTTGTCTCCCCCTCATTAGACAGCACGGCCACGCAAACAGCCCGGATAGCGGCCCACATTCTAAAAGACATAGTTTGAAAGGGGAGAGTTCAGAGCAAAACCCCACAGCTGCACCTCTGAAGGTTTTCAGAGATGTTCTGCTGGCTCTGAGCACCAAGTACCCTCCTCTCTCCCCACTGCTGCTAAGAGGACCTTAGCCTCCACCCCAAGCAAAACTCTGGGGAGCTGCAAAGCCAGGAGAAGCTTGTGTGAGCACCAGAAACAAAACTTCACTTACAAGGAGACCCGAGTCCCCGGGACCAGGTCACCAGGTGGTGATGTCTCAGGCTGGCTCCCAAAAGTCCCATCTCCCTGTTCCACTCAGGACTGGTTTTGAAACACTTGAAGAAAGGACTCAGAGCCTGTGCTGCACTGCTGCTTCTGTTTGGGGAGCTGTGATAAACTTCAGGAACATTCATGTACTGGCCTCGAGATCAATATTTATGATTTCCCAATCTCTTGGACATTCCAGAGAGGGAAGTGAGTGGGGAGGGAATCCTGACTGGGGGTGGGGGGAAGAGGTCTCTGCCTTTTTAATGGAGATAGACCAACAATCAAATGCAAAGCTAAAATAATCAGGCTGCTTCAGAGTACAGATCTCTGCCAGTTGGGATAGCAGGGTGAGATTTGTATTTTAAAACAGCTTGACAAAGCAGATTATGAAGAATGACCAGGCGGCCACTAGCACCTATGAGTCTAGTCTCTTTGCTGTTAGCTGCCTATCAATCAATCTATCTATCTATTCATATTTCTCTTTCTCTCTCACACTCTTTCTTCCCCATATACACACATACACACCAAACCAAAAAAACAAAAACAAAAACAAAACAAAAAAACCTTCCATCTCTAAATAATCTCTCTCCCTCCGGAGTCTCCTTATTGACTTGTAGGAATATAGCAAGGGGCACTACACACTAACGTTGTTCAACCGGATGGCAGAAACGATGCCATATTCTGCCTCAGAGCTTTGGACCTGCATGAAGCACTCTTGGGACACAGAAGAGCCGACGTCTGAGAATGACGCCAGTGTATGTATCCAGTAACGGCTTGATGACGTTCCTCCCCCTATAAGTGAGCTCAAACCTGGTAAAAATGACTTACCATTTAATGCAAAAAAAAAAAAAATAGCACAACAAGAAATTTATTTTCCCCTACCCAGCTAAACAAAATCTTGAGGTTTTATACTTCAATGGCCTGGATATAGTCAGAGATCATATGGACAGTCCCTAAGGGGAAGGAGACCTCGACCTTCTGCTGCACAGCCAACTCTTCATCTTAGCAAATATCTTTAGCAGGGAATATTGAAAGATATACAACAAAAGGTTTATGGGAGAGAAACAGCAAATGACCTTAAACAGACCCACGCGCAGCACGAGGGAGCTATGGCCACAGGGCTTCAACCTCCCACTGCTTGCTTGTAACAACACATAACCCGGCTCTTCTCTTAACTCTAAGCACTCTGAATTCCCATAAGGAAGTATCACTTTTCAGAGAAGAAGAAAATCAAACACATTTTCCTGTACATTCAATGATGGGCGGTGGGAGAGCTCAGGGTCAGGAGGGTCACTGCACTTTCCATTGTCTCACTCAGGGCAGACAAAACCAGATTGGAAGGTATGAAATAAAAAAAAAAATAAAAAAATAAAAAAAAATAAAATAAATAAATAAATAAATAAATAAATAAAACAGCTCCAAATGGTGGTGCTGAGCCACGGTCTAGTCACACCTCCACTGTGTGGACAGAGAGGTTTCACCTGCAGTTTGCAAATTGTATTAGATAATGAATAACACTGCATTTATTAATAAACCCAGTGTGACTTGTGCAACCATGCTCAAGACAAAATGCACAGTTCTTAAGTGCAGAAAAAGACTGCAACCCAAAGTTCTAGAACCACACCAGTGGAGGAGCCTCGGCGCGAAGATCATACTGATGCCCTTGACTGAGGCTTTGTGAATGCCAGGATGTTTGAAACACAATTAATTGCAATAGCAAAGCTTATTAAGGTGTCGGGGCCAAAATCAATGTATTAATGGCAGAACATTGCTGCACTTAACCAGCCAATAATAAAATGCACATAGATGCCTTGGCAGCAGAAGCTGTGGGTTCTATTTGTGTTGTGTGAAGAGAAATAAATATTAGACTTGGTTCCAAGCATTGCCCCCAGTTCAGAGAATACCACCCAAGACGTTCAGAAAGAGCTCCTTCATAACACCTTCATAAACACCATGGGAAGCAAGTTACCGTGGGAAACGTGTTTTAACCACAGGCTAAGATGCTAAGCTCATCCTAACTCTGCCGTTTACCTGCCACTTGGGTGAGCATTTGGCATTTGATGCAATGGGGTTTAAATGGCCATAATCCCAATAGCATTGCTCTCACGTATGACACTGGTACTGTATTAAAGATTCATTTGGCACTACTGTGCTCTTAACTGTTGACAAACATCAGTGGGTGCTAACTCTGCAATGCCATGAAATGTTAAAGCATGCATTTCTGACCAGCACACAAAGAAATCCAGATTAGCGTAGGAAATAAATGATGTACAACAGATGCCGTGACACACATTTCCAATTAATAAAAAAGTTCAGACAATGACATGTCAAGTTGATTCCAACTTTGTATAAATACAGTGTCCTACCTGTTAGCTAATCTATGCATACAATCTCAAAATATTGTAACGTTTGTCTCTGTGAACCCTAAGGGACACACCAGTGTTGAAATTACAGGTACTGAAAGATACATCGTCTTTCGGCGTGAATAGTCAGCTGTTGCTTTAGCAAGTTCTGAGTGTGGGTTACAGACAAGGCCAGAGACACATAACTTCAGGGATACACAAATAAACTAAATTGCTATCCCAGAATACATTAAGAGTAGCACTGGACCAAATAACAAAGTTTGTAAAATGTGTCACTTGGCTTCAACTGTAGCTCCTAACCGCAATTGTTCAAACAAATAATATCATGTAGGGAAAGGGGCCCAGATGGTATCCTATACAGCTGAGGGTGAAACTATCTCAACTATTGATGTTATTTTGAGTTCAAAATAACTGGTGCTTTCCGAAGAAGCATTGCAATACAATTTACAGATACTACCCGGATCCGCTCAAGTGCCACGGGGAGGCTGAGTAGACAGAGACATCTTCTCCCAGCCCTGGCCTCTCCCGAGCCTGATGGATATTACCAGCCTACTCCTGCATCCAGAACACTCAGCCACACGCAGTTCTCAGTTCCCTCAATACCAATGGATTTCCAAATAAAACCAGAGTAGGAACTGAAGCACCACAATAGACTGTGTATCTGCATGCATACACGTATACATATATGTGTGTATTCATTCCTATTCCATATATATATAAAAGAAGTAACAACATCTGCAAGAAAACCATAGCATGCTCTGCCCAAACTGATGGTCTCTGGCATGCATCAGGCAGAAAGCTCTGGAGCCTCAGCAGTACTGCTTTCAGATTTAGAGATGCTTTCTTCTTTTCAGTTGATCTTAAAACAACCGAAGTGAGAACCAAGCGCTGCGTCTCGCTTCTCTCTTCATTCGGTGTCTATCATTGAATTTTTTAAAAAGCTGTGGTATCTATCTATGTAAATGCACGTTCTAGGTCTCCAGCCACCAAAAGGCTCTGAGTTCCACAAGGCCCCTCCATCTGTCTGACATCACCTTCAGAAAGGCATGGGTTCTGAGAAAGGCCACGGACTCAGGATAAGCCCAGCCCCGGACAGGCACATACGCACCCTCCCCTCCCCCTGGGCTGCTTGCACTAACTTGTCAACGCCTGGGAACCTGGCACCCTGGACTCGGCTGTTCCCGGCTGGGTTGGCTCAGCTGTGCCAGGCCTGCACCCTCCACCTTGCTCTTTCCTTCCACCCGAGGCCTGTAGCATAACCATCAATAGCAGAACGCAAGATTAGAAGGGACTCCTACTTACATTTAAAAACCAAAACAGGTTATCTTGACGCCTTTGGCATTGGCAGCTGCATTGGCAGAAACACCGTTGTACATTGGGGGAGGGGGTGCATGCGCACTCGCCAACCGGAAGGCCACAGCCCAAGCCCTACTTTCAAGGCTGTATTTCTCAGTCTCAGTCACCCAGGAAACTTAGCTTTATAATCTTCTACACAGATGAATAAAACCTTCCGTTCGTGAGACATAAAATGGCAAGGTTGCTAGGAAGGGACAATAGCAGTGTGTCCAACACAGGTGACCTAGAGAACGGACGGTTGAGTTCCTGCTTGGCAGTGTATTCATCACAAGACATCCAACAGGGAGAAAAGAAACACACTTCTGTTTCTCCTCCAAGATGGGACAAGCTGCAACCTTTGTAGAGACACGAGGGTCCCAGGCTGAGCTCCCACCCGCCACTGTGCACAGAGTGAGCCTTCGAGCCTAGTCCTGGGGAATTTTTCAATGGGCAATTAAGATTTATAATCCAAATGGTCTCAAAATCGTATCTCTGAGAAATCAGGTCCAAATTAAATCAGCCCAGGCTTTTAGCCCTTCCCATGATCACATTTTCTCTCTTGAGCAAGTGCTTTTCGACACTCAGAACTTCTCCTCTTACAGGGCATCCTCAAAGCATCCCTGGCTGCAATCTCCAAGCAAAATCCAATAGATGAGGGGGGGGGGGCAGGACCAAACCTCAGGAAAAGATGTTAAGGGAGAGACCCTCGCTTCCTCCAACCAATTCTTGAAAATGAACAATTTTAATATTTTTTCTGGTTAATATTATTGGAACTTCTCTCAAAACACACACACACACACACACAGAGAGCATTTTACCAAACAAAATTGTTCCAATATAATCATCATATACTGAAAACCTAAAACACACCCATCAGAACTTTGAAATGAAAATGCATGTGGAATTCCTTCCCAAGAACATAATATATATGTATTTATGATTATATTTCTCTCTATATGGAATTTTTAGAGTCCCATTCTTCACCAATTGGCATCCATAAACCAGTCAAACAGACAGAAGTGACAGGTTCCCCCTCTCTCTAGTCTCTGACTTCTTGCTGTATTTGGGACAGCATCTGTCCCAAACATACACCTCCTGCCTGAACCCTGAGGTGGGGACAGGAGAAAAAGTCAAAGGAACTCACATTTCGGTGATGTTCTCCGGGTCAATGCTGTTAGGTTCCAACCTCGGAAATGCCACGATGCCAGGAGAAGGCTCAGTACACCAAATCCTAGTGGCACTGCATTTGCAGGACATGGGGCAGGCGAGAGAGGCCCTCCAGAAGCCCAAGACCAGCAAGAATAAGGCCCAGAGCCGCGCCATGGCGGGTCCATGCCACCTCGGCCAGGGCGACATCCCGAGCTGCCAGTGCCAGTCAGTCGGAGTGCGTGTCCCTACGCTGAGCCAGGCGTCCCCCGACGGAGGGGGGAGGCCTTCCCTGCGCCCTCTTGCTGCTTGGTGCTGGTGGCCTCCCGCAGAGTGGAGCGTACCAGAGGCTGAGCCTTGTCGGTGCTGGGGCTGAGCAGGTTGGCGCTGACCAAATGGTTCACAGTGGCTGGGACATCGCGGGCCGCTGCTCCGAGCCACAAGGCGGCTGCATGGTCCTATACGCCAGGCTCCACTCGGTGGATCTCCCTGGACTCTGGGTCGCAGAACCGCTAAACCCTCACGGATATCGATATCGGTGCGCACCTCAGGGCTGAGGACAAACAGACATGGATGAGACTAAGCGTAGACCCTACACACCACCAACTGGGACACAGTCCCTCCGCGCTCTCCTCACCCTGAACCCCAGCCTGGAGAATGAATGTCTGAGTGCCCAGCTCCCGCCCCGCAATCGACTTGCCCCTCAGTGGCCCCCCAGTGTGCCCGCCCTCCCTTCAAGCCTGAGGCCGAGGCATGAGAAGTCGGGAACGGGTCTTTGAGAGCAGATTCCATGGCACAGGCCAAGCCAAGGACCCTCCAAAGAGGCTGCGGCGGCGATGGGGCCCCAATGATGCTGCAGAATCCTCCCCGGCCGCTGGGCGCGGGGGGAGAGGGGAGGTGGGCAGGTGGCGCGGCACATCCCACCTGGGGAGCAACTGCGGTAGCAGGGCAGTGCCGGCCCAGGCCGCCGAGGACTGTCCGCGCGGCTCCCCGGCCTCCCTCCCGTAGCAAGCGCAGGGAGCAGAGCGCAGCAGAAGCAGCAACAGCAGCTGAAGCAGCGACTGGGCTCTAACCGGCGGCCGCCGCCGCCTCTGCTACTGCTGGCGAAGTGACGTGAGGGCTGACGCAGAGCAGGGGCAGAAACTCCAGAAAATTAGTATGAAATCCAAAAACACACACGCTCACACACGCGCGCGCACACGCACACACGCATAGCATAGCACCCTCCAGACAAAAGCAAGGCGGAGGGGAGGGAATCTGGGGGCGAGCTGGGAGGAGGAGGCTTGGTGCCAGCGGCCAGGCGCAGACAGCAGCATGTGGGAGTTCACACTCGCGCGCACGCACACACCTTGGCGGGGTAGCTGTGCGGGTGTGCATGTGTGTGCGTGTGTGTGCCCCTTTAGACCCCGGTACCTCTGAAATGCAGCGCTGCGCCGCTGAATGCTTCCTTGGTCCCTAATTCTTACATCTCTTCCACACCACAGTACAGGCTAGCTCTCCCTTTTTGAAATGGAAGCCCTGTTTGGTTAGGCTCTGAAAAAATGCTCTGATTCTTATTGTAGGAATCCTCCCTTTTCCTTTTCCTTTCCCTTTCCCTCTCCCTCCCCGCTGCGTTCTCCTTTCCCACCATGCTCATAGGGGAAAGCAAGCTATTCCCCAAACATAGGGAAGACAAGCTACACCCCGTACAAAAATAGAAATATAACGCTGTTGTTGCCATTGCCCGGTTCCGGACTACCTATTTAGGGGCGGATGGTTCCAAAGCTCTCCTGATGGGGTTTCTGCCAAGAGAGAGGAGCCTGCAGACACAAATGTAGCTCTGATGAATCTTTCTCCTGCCGTTTGCGCCATAGGGGGAGCCCTGCGTGGGAAGGGAGCGCGCCGACCGCGCAGTGGGTTCCCTAAATGCTTTGCACCGACCCTGGCCTGTGGAATAGATGGCTCCGCGTCATCTTCTCTTATTCCTTAACCTGGCAGGATGCAGCCATTTGAGGATCACAGCTTCACTCCCCCACGACACCCACTCGCACGCGGAGCACCCAAGCCCCTGTCCCCTGCCCTGCCGTACCTTGCGCGTGTTCGTGTGCGCGCGCGCATGTGCGCCAACGTGTACCCTGCACCCGCGCTGCCCGAGGCAGGAGGTGCTTCCAGCTACCGAGAGGCCGGGCTCCGGCAGAGCCCTAGAGTCTCAGTGGGGACACGTGAGATGATTCCGGAGGGTCGAGTGACAAGCCTTAACTGCTGTGCGGGTGCAGTTAAATGATCGCTGCGGGCCATTCGCGAGCCTGGTCTGAGCCTCCTCTCACCATTTGTGGCTGTGACCGCCCGCATATCCGCAGTCATTTAAAAGGGAATCTGGTAGATGCGCCGCAGTGCCTGACACTTCCGAGGGCTCTGGTGCCCCCGCGTGGGGAGAAGAAACCCAGCACGCTCCGGTACATTGGGCCATTGCAACCATCGCTTCAGGAACTGCATCGCTACCAGCGCACTGCAGCTCCAGATGCGCAACCGCCGTGCGCTGTGTACACATTGCAGCCCAGACAGTGTGCCTCTCACCAGATCCCTACAATCCCCTGCCTCGGAAGTCCTCCACGCACCACAAACTATGCGCTGGAATCCAATTTAAGACATAAGATTGGTCATCCAACTGCGCACAAAGGCCAGACATGAGGAGGATGTCAGGGCAAATGTTTGGGCCTCCGCACAGTCTTAAACATCACTAAGAAATAAAATCCATCTAGCAGGATTTTCACACAGATACCACACACTGATGATAGAAATATAATCCTGACACACCCAAACACCCGGCTGAGGCCTGGAGCAAAAAACAGCAGGTCGCCTCACCCCTTCCCTGAGCCCTGACACACTGTGGGGGCTGGGCCATCCACGCTTCAGGTCACTCCTCGGCTCTGCCTGCCACCTTTGTTGCTGTGGCAAGGCACAGAACCCAAAACCGTCTCTGTCCAGGAGACTCCACACGGTAAATCCTCATGGTGCTGCCAATGTCCTTTTAGGAAGACTTTTCTGGACACACACACACATCTTATTGTGCATGTGTGTGGGTTACCAAAGCAAGGGTATCAGGGAACAAATTGTGAAAGCTGGTTTTCCCCGTCCACCACATTTGTCCTGGGATCAAAGTGAGATCAGACCAAGTATCTGCTCACTGAGCCATCTTGCCTTCTACTTGTCAGTGTCTTTTGTGGGAAAACACTTAGGAACACTGAGGGGGAGGGGAGCGTAGTTACCACCCCTCCCCCACACACCCGCAGGGCTCTGGTCTCATGCCTAATCTCATTCCATTTTTTCTTCCTCTCAGAAAATGCCCATTTCTGTGATGGTGGCCGCAGTATTGACGTGGCATCCACGATTGGCAGAGTCTGTGTGGTTTATGGACAGGAAGGGTCTAATGAATGCTGGAATATTTGCAGAATTTGTGGAATCGGTATTGCTACTGTTACATTGGGATTGTTAGACTATCCCACGTCAGTTAGAATGGGTGGACCACTTTCTTGGTCCATACTATTTTGTCCTTTAAACAGATTGTCTATGGAAGCTGTGTAGAGGCAGAAATGATTTATTAACTGTGTTTATTAAACTACTTCCAGATCACTGTAGGCATGTTTATGCACTTAATGGCAAATACAATAATTTGAATTTGAAGCATGCCTCACCTGGACACAGTTCCTCTTGTCCTGCAGTCCTGTGCTCCGAGTTCCTTCTCTGCTTCCTCTAGTAACTAGATAAGCCCTTCACTGGGTGGACTGCGGAGTGAGGGATGGGAGGAGTGGGGGTGGGGCGGGGGGATGGGGTGGGGGGCTTTCTCTCATTCACAATAGCAATATCATGGACAACACATGGATAACTAATAACACTCTCTTAGCTGTTGTACACAGACCATTCCAGGCACACACCCACACACACACACCTTGGCTTTTAAGAATGTGATAAGCATTTTGTGGGGATTATGTGAAGTGGCAACTGTGTCCCGCCGGATCCCTTCAATGCAGAGACAGATTGCCATGGCATAGTGACATAGCATCTCTCAAGACCTTATGACCATGGACCACAGCAGGAAATGCCAGGTGCATCGCAACTCAGTGCACATACTCACAAATGGTATGACTTTCTAAAAGCTACACATACACACACAGAGAGAGAGAGAGAGAGAGAGAGAGAGAGAGAGCGAGAGAGACCTTACCTTTGATATATGAAAAATTACATTTAAAATTAAAGTGCATTTTATTACTGTCATTTTGTTTTATAATGTTATAATCTAATAAATTGATTCTGACATCAAATGCTGGGTTGTAAAGCATCACAAAACCCCACTAACTTTTGCTTTTGGCTGAGGATCAGGCTCTCAACCAAATACTTAAGAAAGAACTGTTTGTTGTTGCTGTTGTTGTTGTTGCTGCTGTTGTTTTAAGCAAAATGTGCATCAGACACCAAACAAAGACTGTGGCAGAGTCAAGGGAAATCAAGGTGAGCAGAGCACTCCCAACAGGACAGTGTACATAAAGCTAAGAGTTCTCAATACTGATTAGCGTATTCAGACGTGAAACTACCTGTAGCCAGGGGTAAAATCCCTGCACAGACTCAAAGACTCAAAGGAACTAAGATGCAGACACAAGGCATCTGCGCCAATGGAAAGAATCAAAAGTAAAAAGTGAAATCACAGCACAACAGAATTTGTAGGGAGCCGCTGACCCAGCCGTTAGGAAGAATGCTATAACACTATACCCTAATGCCCCTAATCAGTGAGTGACTTTGACTTTGAGCTTTGGAACGAGTAAAAGAACAAATTATCACAAAGTAATCCAAAGTGATGGAATAGAGCAAACCAGGATGGAAAAAAACAGCAAAACATGTAAAAAGCAGCAGAACTAAAACAAGAACCAGGATCTTGCTCTTTGAGATGAATAACATTGATAAACATCTGGTTGGGTCCATAAGGAAAGAAAGAAAGAAAGAAAGAAAGAAAGAAAGAAAGAAAGAAAGAAAGAAAGAAAGAAAGCACTGGGAGGAGAGCTGGAGAGAGGCTTCAGAGGCCTTGGTTTGTAACCCACTGCCAGGGCTTCTAATACCCTCTTCTCGCCTTCTGAGGTATTACATGTGCATGGTGCATATGCACTCACACAGGGAAACACACACACACACACACACACACACACAGAGACACGCACACATGAGCACACACACGCACTCATGCACGAGTGCATCTTCCCACAAAGAAAGTTCTAGGCCCAGATAACAGCACTACTTAATTCTACAAATCCTGGCAAATGATACCAAAACTACCCACATTCTTCCAGAAAATGGAGAGGACACTTTCCAGTGCATTCTCTTAAGCCAGCACGGATGTTGTCTCAGTTAGGGTTTGCATTACTGTGGAAAGACACCGCAACCAAGGTTCTTATAAGGGACAACATTTAATTGGTGCTGGTTTGCAGGTTCAGAGGTTCAGTTCGTTATCATCATAGCAGGAAGCATGGTAGCATCCAGGAGCCGAGAGTTCTACATCTTCATCCAAAGAAAGCCAGGAGCAGAAGGACTTCAAGCAGCACGGGGGGGGGGGGGGGGGGGGAGGAGCCCACTCCCACAGTGACACACTTCCTCCAGGGCCACTCCCTGGGTTAGGCATATTGAAACCACCACAGAAGTGGTGTGCAAACCGCAGTGGTTGCTCCAAGTCCCGTTCTAGCCAACACACCCTAAGCAT
Organism: Apodemus sylvaticus; assembly: GCF_947179515.1. NCBI lineage: Eukaryota > Metazoa > Chordata > Mammalia > Rodentia > Muridae > Apodemus > Apodemus sylvaticus. The sequence continues at coordinate 8,701,024 of NC_067485.1, forward strand.
CCGCCTTTCTCCACTTTGTCCCCTTGCTAGTATAGCTCATTATTTTTGTCTTCTTAATTAAAGCCATTTCAGCTGAGGTGAGATAGTGTCTCAGTGGCTTCCAATTGCTTCTGTGACAAAGCGCTGTGACCAAAGCAAAACTTATAAAAGATTTTTGTTTTTCTTTTTGTTTTTGTGAGACAGGTTTTCTCTGTATAGCCCTGGCTGTCCTGGAACTCACTCTGTAGACCAGGCTGGCCTTGAACTCAGAAATCTGCCTGCCTCTGCCTCCCAAGTGCTAGGATTAAAGGTGTGTGCCACCGCTGCCCAGCTTGCAACTGATAAAAGAACATGTTTGATTTAGGGCTTGTGGTTCCAGAAGGTTAGAGTCAGTGAATCTCGTAGCAGAGAGCATGACAGCAGGCAGGCTCTGCAGCAGTAGATGAGAGCTCACATCTCAGTCCTCGAGCATGAGGCAGACAGAGCTATCTGGAACTGGTGTGAGCTTTGGGAACCTCAAAGCCTGCCCACAGTGACACCTCCTCCAACAAGGCCACACCTCCTAATCCTTTCCAAATAGTTCCACCAACTGTAGACCAAGCATTCAAATGTGCCAGGAGGGGGGGTCATTCTCATCCAAACCACTGCAAGTGGTATCTCATTGTGTATTTTATTTGAGTTTACTCAAGCATCAGTGGTGTTGAACATCTTTTCTGTATCTATTTGTATCCCTCCTGGGTCTGCTTTTCTGTTAAGGCTGCTTGGTTTGTTTTCAGTGCTGGGAACTGAGTCCAGAGTGTTGTACATACTAGTTGAGTGTTCTACCAACTGAGCCACATTTTCAGCCCTGTGCTCGCTCTTGGGCAGTGTTTATTCCGATACTTTCCCATTTTAAAATTGATCTACTGGGTGTTTTGCTTTTTTTTTTTTTCTATTGAGGTTTTCTTTTCCCCAGTTCCTTATATACACCAAATAGTAACCTCTTCTTGGATAAAGTTTTCCAGTTCTACAATGTATTCCTTCCTCACTTTGGTTAATTGTTTTGCAGAAAAATTTTAGCTTGATTAATCCCATTTATTTGTTTATTTTTCCAGACTGTGATTACATTTCTTCCTTTGGTCTCTACACGTAATTCTGCTTCCCCAGTGTGGGAGATAATCTGTGCCTGATTGTGTAAACATGGTCAAAACCAACGGCTAAGGGAGTCATGGGCCCTAGAGGGAAAGCTGCTGATATTGTTTTTGCTAAGTGGTCATGTTGTCAAACTCTCTTCTAAATATTTATGTCAGTACCCATAGATTGTGCTGCTTTCAACCTTGATGAAAGAAACTTCTTACTGCAGTGGGCAGTGATTAATGCAGAGACTTGTAACTGTTTAAAGCGCTGAGAACAAGAGACTGGAAGTGCTCGGAGGTAGATCTACATCTACAACACACACACCCCAGCCCCAAAGTTCCAAGAACATGACAGAAGAGAGGTCAGAGAGAATGCAGGAGTCAGAGGACAGAGGAGAAGTCCTCTGAAATGTTGCCCTCTGAACATGGTGTGGCCATTGCACACGTGAACACAAAGCTTTGGATACCTGAATGAGAGCCGCAGAAAACCAAGCCACTTAGAAGCCCCAGCGTAGAGGGGAGAGGCTTCTGAGACCTCATCCTGTAGGAACAGATATTGGTAGTTGATACCTACCACTAGGGAAGGAAAGACAGTTTTCTTTGGGGATATAGATACTGGTAGTCTCCCTCCCCTGTGTCCCAATGGATGGCCCTGTGCCCTCCAGCATATAGACAGCATCAAGTGTACTCAATGAGCTTAATTAATTAATTGAAAATTTTAAAATGGAGAGATGATATCAGGGAGGAGGAAGTGACAGGTATCCTAGAAGGAAGAGACAGGTGGATGTGATCAAGGTATATTGTATCCTTGTATAAATATCTTTAAAGAATTTAAAAAAACATTTAAACATTAGTGTCTTTAAGAGATTTGTCCCCGTGTCCTTTGTGCATTTGGTACACTGGATTAACTTGCAAAGAAATTCCTCTGTTACCATCCAGCCTTGGGAAACCCAGCCATAGTTCACGGCAGCAAACGGCATCCATTTTCCTTCCTCACCAGAGGAAAGACACAAGTGTTAGTCACATGGGGTACTCAGACAAACAACTGTAAATTCATCCCTTGACTTGAAAAGTTTTAGTGAATATGCATATTTCATGTGCAATGTCAGAAGCTCCATTGCCCTAATTTTTCTTCATTAATTAATGTATTCACTTTACATCCTGATCACAGCTCCCTTCCCCCCTTTCCCTCCTAGTCCCACCCTCCCGACACCTCCCTACCATTACCCACACCCCTTCCCCTCAGAGAAAGGGACCACGATACCAACCTGCCATGGCACATCAAGTCGCATCAGGACTAAGGACATCCTCTCCCATGAGGCTCAACAAGGCACTGCAGTTAGGGGTAGGGGATCCAAAGAGAGGCAACAGAGTCAGAGACAGCCCCTGTCCCAATTGTTAGGGGACCCACGTGAAGACCGAGCTGTCCATCTGCTACAATTATGTCTACATCTTATCTCTGTCCTGCCCCCAAAATTAGCTCCAGCTGTGCATGTGAGTCTCTAGCCCTTCAGCTAGACTCTAAGAAGACATGGTAGCTGTTTTCTTGATGGTTCCTTCTACTCTGGCTTGAGGCACCCTATGATTATCTCTGTTGGCAATGCACGATGCTACCACCTGTATCTGTATCTGACAGGCTCAGCAACATTTCTACCTATTTGCATATATCAGCCATATTTGCATACATGTACCCTATTTGCATATGTGGGCCCAATTTGCATGTGTGGGTCCTATTTGCATATGTGGGCAACTCCCCTCTTCCTTTCTGTCTTGAGGTCCCTCACTCTGGGCTTTAAGTGACCTTAATGTTCTATCCTACATCTGATAACTGGAAACCTCATAAAGACAAAATCCAAAAGAGAATTGCAATTGTCAAGTCAAACCAGCAAAGACAAAGCAAAAGACAGGTTACTCTGTAGCGTGGAGCTCATCTCTGTGAGCTTCAGTTGTTTTTAAGTCTAATTTATTTCTACTTCTTAAGGCACCTTCACGGTCAATTGACTAATCTCATGTTTTATGATAAAAATATCCACTTTCTATCTAGAAAGCCCCAGAGATTCTAAAAAGTCCTTTGTAAACCAGCAACTCTACCTTTTACCTTTCCCCTGCTACTCTCCAAAAATTCAGCAAACTTCCCCACCACCTGGACAACATCTGTGTGTGGGAGAAACTTCTCTTGGATTAAGGAGAATGTCCCGGAGGCAGATAAGTCCTCCCTCACCTCCCATTTCCGCTGAGAGTATCATCTAGGATCAATAGAAGTTTTTAATCTGTTTCCAAAGAATAATTCAACTTCTGAGGGAAAAAAATACTAATTCTAGATTTTTAGCATTGCCAGAATAGTTCTAGCAATCTTCAAAGACAACTATCAGATCCTCAAAACACAACTCAAAAGACAGAGTTATTTTTAATTTTAAATCTGAAAAAAAAAAAAGCCACTTAAAACTCTTTGGTTGGGGGGGGGGGGATAATCCTAGTGCCATTCCCCAGAAATCTAACAACCTCAAGATTCTGCAGCCTCTCTCATTGCTTCCAATTCTCTATTCTAATTTGAATTATTTGTTCCTTAAAGAATTGAATTAATAATGGCCGAAGACCAAGGAGAGTGGAGCCAAAGCGTGATGCAGTTTCAGTTTAATAACTTGTTTCCTGTGTCTGCAGCTTTAACTTCGCAAGTCATAGAGAAAGAGGGGGTCGCTGTCACAGTTTCACGGGGCTTTGGGGTGACTGATTAGATATCATCTTTGGATGTCACTCAATGGCGGCTTAATAGCCCCTCAACAGGACTAGAAACGGCTGCTCTGTCTGAGTTAGGATTTCTGTGGCTGTGATTAAGCACCTTGATCATAACCAACTTGAGGAGAAAGTCCATCTTCCAGGGAAGTCAGGACAGGAACTCAAGCCATTTCCTAAGCTCCCCAGAAACAGCCCGCTGCTACGCTTTGAGCACTCAGTGGCTTTTCCAACACAACATTCAGATGGCACAACCACCTTCCCCAAGACCCTTGATCAGGTCTGTCATGGCAAGACTTCTTGACCTGGTACCAACCAACCTCTGTGCTGGTTTCATTTCTCTTGATTGTGATCAAACACTATGACCAAGACAGTTTACAGAAGAAGGAGTTTAATTGAGGATTAGAGTCTATGATGGCCAGGCAAATGCATGGTGATAGGCTCACATCCTGACCCACAACCACAAGGTGGCAGAGAGCACACTGGAACTGATGTGAGTATTTTGAAACACAACTCCTCCAATAAGACTGTATCTCCTAATCCTTCCCAAACAGTTCTGCCACCTAAGGACCATAAATTTAAACTTGTGAACTTACGGGGATCATTCTCATTCAGACCACCACAGCATCCTTCTCTCTGTGAAAGAGCTACCAGCTGACAAAGCCACAGCTCTACTCTGCCTACGACAGGGACTGGCATGGAGCTAGCCACGAGCAGAGGTAGCAAGGCACACAGTGCCTTCCCCACAAGCCGAGGCCTATCGCTTCTGCGTTTTCACATAATAGAGGTCTGACTACACCATACTATACCTCCAGTGACTAGAGAGCACCACAGAGCCCTCTATTACGGTAGAGTTTCCTCTTCAACCTTCTTTACTTTCTGAGATGTGACTTTACAAAGAAGACCATGATCCAACATAGTTTCCCGGGTATGGGACAACAATACCAGCGCCTCTTAATTCTTCTATTTAATACCTATGCATTACATACCTGCCAGTTTGCCACAGATCTTGATGGAAAACAATCTGCCCTCCTCATCTTATCCAGGTCTCCTAATAACAGGTTCCCAGAGCCTACCCTGAGACCCCCTCATTAAGAGCCCGATTCTTTCCCGGCCACCTCACTTCACAGATGGCGATGCCCCCTTTACCTTACAGATCTCTGTTCTTAGTTTAAGCCCAAGCCCATGTGTTCAGCACAGAACTCAATATTAAGTGCAGCCAAATTTTAAATAAAGAAAAAGAAAACATGAAACAGTTGCATTTACTTTCACTCCCGTGCCTTGTCATTCTTCCTGAGTAGTTTACTCTTTCGTATTTCTCAGCATCTGTGTAGTACCATGGCTGCCATGGTTTCTCCTACCCTCAGTCCGATCCATGAGTTTGAGGGATCCCAGTCTGCTCAAAATGTGTTTATTAAATTTACTGTGTTCTTATTTTTAGCCCACACATGTTTATGCCTATTTTGAGGTATAGAACGATTCAATACAAGTATTTCATAGACAAAGGCCACACTGAGGTAATTAACACATTTCCTCCCCTGGGGCAGCGACCTCTGCTAAGCATTGTGGTGATTTGAATAAAATTGTCCTTCACAGGCTCTCATATGTGAACACTTGGCCTTCCGGAGGAAGTCCATCTACGGGGGCGGGCTCTGGGTGTTTACATTTACCTCACTTCCTATTCTTCTCTGCTTTGTGCTCGTGTTTAAAGAGCTGGGCTCGCATCTCTGGGATTCTGCCACTCTCCCACCCCGGTTGCCAGGCCTCCTTGCTGTTGTGATGGGCTCTGATCACTCTGGGACCCTAAGTTGATTTAACCCTTCCTTCTAAGAGTTGCTTTGGGTCATGGTGTTTAATCCTCAGTGAGAAAAAAGTAAGACAACATTCACAGTCCTTTCTTGCCTTGTATATTGTAATTATCTTACTGTATAGACTCTATAAGTGGTTTCTTCTAACTACATGTAAATTAGTACAGCCGTTCTGGAAAACAATATGGAGGCTCCCGAAAGAACTGAAAACAGAACTGTCATATGATCCAGCAATCCCCTACTGAGGATACAGCCAAAGAAAATGGAACCATTACACAAAATATTTTTTAAAAAACAATGTATGGGACAAGTATGTCAGCAGGCTATATGTGGTCTGTGGCTGCTTATTTAAGGCCCGCCCACTGCCACCCCGTAAGCCCTTACAAAGGCTTCCTGATGTGTACAGTGGTCATCTACATTCTGCCTCTCTCCCAGTCTTACCCGTTCAAGAAAATTTGAAAACAGAGACTATCGTGTGCTGTTTGACTAAATACTCATTTTTCCCTGAAAAATATACACACAACGGGGCATTCGCAAGGAAAAGAAATAAGAAGCCAAATCAAATACACCCTGTATAAAAACTCACTGGAAATTGATTGCGGAAGCAGGGTGTGTCACAGGCTTGTAAACACAGCACGTGGGAGGTTTAGACCGGAGGGCAGATGTTCAGCCTAGGCTATCTGAGATTCTGTCTCAAAACAAGATACATCATGGATATGTATGTAAAGGGAGAAGATATTGGGATCTTAAGTATACAACAAGGGCTCAGGAGTTTTTCCAGCAGTAAAGAGCACTTGCTGCTCTTGCAGAGGACATGGTTCAGTTCCCAGCACCTGCATGGTAGCTCCTGTCTATAACTCCAGGGGGATCATCCTCTCTGGCCTAAGTAGACTGCTTCATTCATGGGGAACACATACTCTCGCTCATGTATGCTCACACATAATACACATAAATGAAAATGTTGAAGAAAAGACAAAGTCTTGTGACATAGAAAGTATAACAACTCATGAGAAAAAGTTGAGTATCAAACAGACTTCACCAGCCTTAAAATACTTCTCTATGGAAATTCTGTTAAAAGGATAAAAGCAAGTCAGAGTGAATGTATTTTCATACCACGTAGTGAGCTAGGGAACTTATGTGTAGACGACACCAGGAATACTCAAAATTCAACATATTTTTTTAATCCCCAGTTACAAAATGGGCTTGAATCGGCTAATTGAATACTTACTTCACTGAAAAGGAAAAGCTCTCAAAGCTCTCTCTCTCTGTGTGTGTGTGTGTGTGTGTGTCTTTCTCTCTGTGTGTCTACCCCTCCCTCCTCTCACCCTCCCCTCCCCCATCATATGCATGTGGAGGTTTGAATGAGAATGTCCCCCATAGGTTCAACTATTTGAACACTTGGTCCCCAAATGGTGGCACTGTTTGGGGAGGTTGTGGACCCTTGAGAAGGTGTGACCTTGCTGGAGGAAGAACTCTTAGGGTGGGCTTTGAGAGTTTATAGCTTTAGTGGGGCAGACATGCTTAGGGTTTAAGTGGGCAATGAAGGATCAGCATGAGTGTGTCTTTGAATGATCATTCAGTTTTTTATCTTACTGTGCACACCAGTTCGGTGAAGCTCCCATGTGATGGGTTGATATACAGTGCTACACATACAGACAGCATGCAGAGATGTGGACTCTAAACCAGTTCTGTAGATTGTGCCTGTATCAGTTACCTGGTTGGCACTGCTCTATAATTACACATGGTATTGGCTTTGGAGGAGACAGAGTTGGGGGCTCAGGGAAATTCTCTGTACATTTCTTTTCAATTGCTTCTAAGTCTTTCAAAATAAAAAAGTCTTTAAAATTTAAAAACTAGAGTGTTGGCCATTCTTATAAGAAATTATTCACATTCCACAAAATACAGTGCATCGTGACACCAGGCTAGCTCACCTCCTTCCATTCACATTAGACTGTACTCAAACCACTTTATGTGATAGCTCTTGCAGTTACTGACTAATCCAGCAGCCTCTAATGAAACAAAAACCAACCAACCCAGGACGAAATGGGCTTTGTCATCCTATAAAATCCCATAGTTCCTGAAGCCCCCCCACCCCCAGTGTTAAGTAAACTGAGTCACCTGCCATAAAGAACCGTGTAGAAACTTCATTTTTGGGCCCTGCAGAGAACGTTTTGACTCACAGAAAGATCTTAAATCTGCCTCTGGTTGGACACTGTTTGCCCAGCAGCTGCTGTATCAGCTTCTGTCGGTTATTTTTCTTGATATGTATTTTCCTGATGATTATTCATCGTAAGTAATAGTTCTTCATTGTAAGTTATTCAGGCTAACCTCCCCTGTCTACTTCTAAAGTACAGGCTGATTTTCTAATAGAGCCGAAAGAGGGGTAAAGGCCTCCCACCAGCTGTCTAAAGACATGTCCTGGGAAAAACCATAACTTCCAGAATGCAGAATTTTCTAGCTGTCCTTCCCGGAAGCCAGGAAACTATCAGAGCTAGCAAGTGAGAAATTCAGCAAAACTCTGGGCAAGTGGACCCAGCTGTGCATCTTCTTCTTGGCCCTACCCTGTGCTCACAGGTGGTTATAAAAACCTTAATCATTGGAAGAAGGCGCCTCCTTGAAAGCAAGTTGCTGAAAACAAAGTGGTCGACTTCCATCCAAAGTCGCATCTAAGCACCATGCCTAATCCTTTCCCAGGCCACCCCATGAAATCCTCTCTTCATATCCCCAGTGCTTTTCATAGGTTATCCCATCTGCCCCTGCGTGGGCTCTCTAGAGCACTCTATGGCGCAAGGCATCTCCAAGTGTCTGGTTGTCAGGAGAGGACTCCTCCAAGCTACTTGGCAACAGTAACAGCAACTTATTCTCCTAGACACCAGATATGCCCTCGAATAGCCACAGTAACCCGTAGTCTGGGGCCCCTTGCCTAGGTTGAAGAACCTAGGCAAAACCTGAGTTCTTTCTAGAGGTCCAGTCACTAGATTATCTCCACCCTGCACCACGTTCGCCACTGGAAGTCAACACCCACACACAAGTGCGTCCCATTGTAATCTCCAGCCAGGGGTCTTTTTATTTACCTATATACACCAGACTAAGTATTCATCTTAATGGGTTCTTACAAATGAATACAGTGAGGTTATAACGCAGTACATGATACCAGAATCTTCTGTTTGTGTCTGTCTACTCAGGAATAGGATCCAGGTGAGGCAGCATGGTTCTGCTGTGTCCATAGTTGGTGATTAGCCCAGAGCATCACGGCCCAGACTCCTACGCCCCAGCACTGCCTTCATCGCCTCCTTCATCATCATCATCTCCGTCTTCGGCCACAGCAGCCCCAAGCTTCAGATACGCCGATGGAAACATGAAGAAAGTGAGATCCTCGTATGCACGAATACACTTTTACTTCCTTTCCTGGACTACAGGATTCTTTTTAAAGCCATAATTGTTTTCTTGAAAGAAATATTTCCATATTGCTTTTTAAAATATACAAATCACACAGTTGCCATTGTAATTTTTCAAGGGGCACAGGAGCCAAGGCCTAGAGAGGGAACAACAAAGCACCCATGGTCTGAAGGATAAAACAAGCTTTCCGATGGCCCCCGGTCGCAGTCTCGAGGTCCGCTTTGGTGAGGTTCTGCTTTAACACAGATTGCTCCAACGAGCCTCGAAGCGTTTGTTGTGACCCATGATCAGAAGAGCCCAAAGCACAAGGCCCTTTTCCTCTCAGAGATAGCCGCCATGGTCCGTGTCACCTGCTTCTGACAGCTGTGCATTACCCTCTGATAACGGACACACACCCAGAGTCTGAACAAAAGCAGAACAAGATGTGAATTATCAAACATTTAAGTAATCTGTTGGGGGGACGTTTGTTTATTCATCTGCAACACACCGGGGACTCAATGCCTCATCAGTGATTTGCAGATGCCACGTGTCCACTGGGCTTTCATTAATCCTTGGGGCATCAAATGCTCTGTGTGTGTGTGTGTGTGTGTGTGTGTGTGTGTGTGTATGTTATGTCCAGAGCAATACTTTAAATTCATTCACATAAAATAAAAATAAATCTTTTTAAAGGGGGCTGGAGAGCCCTTGCTACTTTCCTAGAAGACCAGGGTTCAATTCCCAGCATCCACATGGCAGCTGACAATGTCTGTAACTCTAGACCCAGGGGAGCTGACATCCTCACACAGACATACACGCAGTCAAAAATAACCAACACATGTAAAAAATAAATAAATCTCAAGATCATTTGTTGCATTCACTCATCCATTCACTCATTCATTCATTCATTCATTCATTCATCTAGTCACTCACTTGAGGGTGTCTGCTCCTGGCACAGTACCCATGAGGAGGTCAGAGGACAACCTGCAGGGGTCAGTTCTCTCTCCACTACATGGGTTCTGAGGCGCAATCTCAGGTCACCAGGCTTGGCATCTTAACCCACTGAGCCGTGGCTCCAGCCCCCCATGCTATCTTGACGCAAGTGCATGTTGTGTAACGTTAAATCAGAACGGGCTCGCCGGTCTCCTCAGACAATTATCTTGTTTTTATGGTGAAACACTCGGATCCTTTAGGCGTCTTGGAAATGCACAGCACACGATCAGATCATCATTCCCAGTTGCCCTGCTGTGCATCAGATCTTACTCCCCCATTGTAATTGCGACTTGGCAACTGCCGATCAAGTGTTGAGAATCCTTTCACCCGTCTCTCTCCTGTCTCTGGTGACCACCCTTCCACTCTCAGACTGTTTTTGTTTGTTTGTTTTATGGTGGGGTAGGGTTTGAACCTTGGGCCTTGTGCCTTCTAACTGAGCACCACCCTCTGAGCGCATCCACAGTCCCTCCTCTCAACCTTGACAAGAGCTTCTTCAGCTGCCTGCAGTGTTTTTGTTCTGTGCCTCCTTCACCACGGTTAACAGAAGGTCCGCGGGTCCCACCCATGCTGCTGCAACAGACAGACGTGCATGGATTGTTCTGGCTGGATAATATTCTATTCTGTCCGCATGGCACATTTTTCCATATTGGTTGATTTTTGAGCACTCGGCTGTTGACAAAATATAGATTTAATTTTTAACAGCTAACCGAAATCTCAGTAAATGAGGACCCCATCTAGAACTAATTTTGATTCCTTAACTCATCGTCATGACTCCATCTTGAAGCTCCATAAATCACATACAGTGGAACCGTAAGACCGTCTACACTCCAGATTGCAGTTTCCCAGGGAACTTGCTAAATCACACATGAAGTGTGATTCTCTCAGGCTCACCTCCAACACCTGCACTCCCACAGGAACAAAACGGAATTAACCTTCCCCACAGCACTGACTTCCCGCTCCACTGAATGCCCATCCCACTAAGATGCTTTTGTGTAGACTTCCATGTCCTTACCCACTCGCCCATCCCCCACTCTATCTAGACAGCTGCAGCCGCTATTGCCCTTTGGGTTTGTTTTGTTAATAGTTTTAAACCTTCCCTCTTTCTATCTGGGCCACTGGTCATTTCTTTGCTTTGAATGCAAAGTTACCCAAAGAGGTTTCTTACACACACGTTTCTCTCATCCTTCCCAGTGGTTCGCTGGCTCTGCTCTTACATGCTGCATGGCCACCTAAAACTCTTTCCTGGGGTTGGAGAGACAGCTCGGCAGTTAAGAACACTGGCTGTTCTTCCAGAGGACCCAGGTTCAATTCCCAGAACCCACACAGACTACAACCATCTGTAACTCCAGCTCCTGGGCCTCCAAGGGTGCCAGGCACACACACAGTACACACACAAACAAAATATCCATACATAAAAATAAGCAAACACTTTAAAGCACTTCTTCATCTCTCATTCCCAGGCTCCAAACAAGCCCCCGCCCCAGGACTCACCAAGGCCCACTGGTAACATCTACACAACCGTTTTCACTCTGCTTCTGCAAGTAAGCGAGGGGGCAGGAGCGAGGGAGCAGTCTCACCTGACTCCAGCCAAATATACCGCTCACTTCCCAGGCACAGACCTCCGTCTCCTCCCCAGCTTCCCTCCCTCCTAACCCACCTACTCGCTTCTTTTATTTTCCTCCATTTTTTTTTCTCCTCTATTTGACTTCAGACATCAAATATGGTCTTGGAGGCTCAGCACAGTGAGGTTTCTGCCTCGGGGACTCCGTGGTGTGCCCATGCAGGATGCTTCTGTGTTCCTTCTTTCTCCTAGGTTTACCATTTTTGCGCCAATCTGTTCTGCATTGTCTTATTATATTTTGCATTGTCTTATTATATCTGCTCAGATATCTTTTATCTACCACTAGGTCTGAAGCCTCTGACTTCTACTCATCTCTGTTGATCTCCCAGCTCCTTTCCCCATGCCGAGAACATTCTTCTTTTGGCACATACACACACACAAGCTCTCCTTCCTGGTGAGTCCTGCTTCCACTGAGCCACTTCCTCAGACAAGCCTTCTCTAACTCTTTGGGGAGTAGCTCTGTGCAAGCCCGGCTGAGCCCAGCCGCCCGCCAGCCCGAATTCTTGGCTTACCACAGCAAGCTGAAACATGGCCCCAGGAGTGCAGCCACCCAAACCGGTCCCTCCTCCCTGACTTTTCTATAGCTCAGTTTGTACGATTCGTTGTACCCAGAACTGTAGTGAGTTTTACTATAGTAAGATAACTTCCCCCGTAGTGTTTCTGTTACCGCCAGTCGACCTAATAATCATAGATGGGATGCCTGGGATATCTGTCACAGTAACACTAATCAGCAACAACTTGAATCCTCAGATCCGAGAGGGGATAAATGGAGTGTATCCGTCCAACAGAGCTGTCTAAAATTGTGTAAATGGATGCTAAGATGAACCTGAGAATTCTTTAACTAAAGGTCAGAATGCAGGATATAAATATTCCTACATAATGAGCAATATTACATAAAAATGAAACACAAAATTTCCCAGGAAGAAAAATTAAATATCCCCAAATGTAAAAAACAGTGTTCAGGTGTTGGGGAAGTGTGTTTTCCCCTCTGATTGGCTTCCGCCCTACCTTCTGTGACCTGTGTGCTTTGATTGTTTAAAAACAAGCATGTTTTCATCTGTCACTCCGAGCTCAGGTTTCCTTCTCATTCACATTTTCATCTTCGGGTTCTTATTTATATCAGAATTTTGCATTTCGGCTTCTTTAGAGACCCTCGCCCTCTGGTTAACTGCAGCCCTCTGTTACCATCAAAGTTGCCTGAACCTCAGGATTGACAGCACCATTAGAAGGAAGGCAGAGTCCTTCGGGGTTGGGGCGGGGCAGACACTTACTAAGAAGCAGGAAATGAGGTCGGTGATCTGCAGCCACCAGCCTGTCACCCAGCAGGACTAACTCCAGACAGCTGTCCCTCTTCACTCAAAGCAATAGTCTTTGTTTTTATTATCATTTGTGGGAGAGGAAAAAAATAAAAGCTTCAATTTTCCCCCCTTTCTCCATCCCTGCTATCCTGACCCACTTTCCTCTTTCTCTTATTCTCTCTTCCAAAAATAGACTACAAAGCACTTAGAGTCTTTCAGAGTCAAACTCGAAGCTCAAAAGTCCACTCTGGTTCCAGACTAAAGTGAGCCTCCACGGTCTGTGTTCTGATCTCCTCTGGGGAACATCTCCTCCGTGAGATGCAAATGGAATGCAAAGAGCTTCTCTCCAGGACATTTTTATCCCTGGTTCACACTTTAGGGATTGAGTTCTGTAATTAGAGAACTATTGTTAGCAAATGAACCTCTTTGCTTCCCCCTCATGTTTTCTCCCCTTCTTCCTCCTCCTCCTCCCCCTCCTCCTCCTACCCCTCTTCCTCCTCCCTCTTCTCCCTTCCCTCCTCTTCCTTCTCAGCTTCCTCCTCCTCTACCCCTTCCTCCTCTTCCTTTTTCTTTCTTTGTCCCACCTTTCTTCTTCCCTCCATGTAAGTTACAGTTTAAAGTCACGTGGGTGGTCTGAATGAGGATCGCCCCGCCCTCACACACACACACACACACACACACACACACACACACACACAGACACGTTCATACATAGCTAGCAGTGAATTAGTTAACCCACCTGGGCTCCTGGCTGCACCTGCCCAAGAGCTCTGGATCTACAAATGAAAGACACACACATGCCAGCTAATTTTGATATGCCTTGACTAGCTCAATAGCTGGACAATTCTAAACTTCCCCACAGCTAGCACACACTTTCCCCTGGTATTCCTGGCTCAACACCTTCTAAATCTGTTTATCTTTGCTGTCCTGGTACCTGCTGGGCAGCCCCCTGCCCCCCTGCTTTTCCTTTCCACCTACATTGTAGGATGCTTTCTCTCCTGCAGCTCTTAAACCTGATCCCTCTCTCTCCACATCCTGGTGATTCTCCTCTTCTTCCCCCTCCCTCTCTCTGTCATTTGCCCATGCAATCTAAAAGTCCTGCCTCCATCTCCCTGATGTATGACAATTCTCTATTATCAATCAAAGCCAGCTGGGGACAGGGACCCTCAGGCCTGAAAGTGACTCCTGGGAGCTGAGTTAAGACAAAGCATTAGAACCAATTCCCAGTACAATGGTAATTGTTTAAATGTCTTAGTTATACGTGGAATAAAGAAATCCAGGCCTTCGAACTCAAATATAGGAAATAATATAGGAAAAGGTAAGGAGGGAGAATAGAAGGGAGGAGAAAAACGTATCAAAAGAAATGTAAACATGGACACCCTTTCTGTCCACATGTTTTAAAAAGGCTCTTCTCTCAGACACAAATTGAGCATAATTATAAAAATTATGTAAATTACAAAGTATGGTGTACAATTAACATCCAGTCCATCATATTGGTCAATTAGATAAAGTACTCCACTATTTATCCTGACTTAAAGAGTTTACAATTCTATACCTGAACTATGTTCTGACTTTAACTTGAATTACCACCTGAAAACCATCCATTCTACATCATCTTCCTCAATGTTAAACAACTTGAGTTTGATTTTGAGACTATTGCTAGTCTTCAACTCCCTCAGAAATCCGAGAATGATTTATTATCTGAATATATAGGAAGCACAGAACATAGCTTCTAAAACTTAAACAAATTGTAGAGACAACTGACTATTTGGACAGTCACCTATTACTCAAAAAGTCAGAGCATCTGTCTTCAGCCTTCTGGCCCAGAACCATCTGACAGACCTTAAGTGAAGTAGGAACTACAAAGGACTTGCTTACTCTGTCTCAGCAGAGCTAAACTGTTGACTATCCCACTTTGTGTGTCCTTTCTTGGACAGTATTTTTTTTCTGTAGATGAATAAGGTAATTTTTGTCCAGTGGGGCTACCTTATCATAACTGGAAAAACTCCATATGGAGGTTTCAATGCTCAATTTCTTCTTTGAACCAAGAAGTGGGTACTGTCAGGAGCAGACATGTCTCTAGTCTAATAATCTTTAATAATGAATTAATATTAAATGTCATATTCTGTGAATTTCCAAGATTTTTGAAGACTATCTTTCTATATAAAGTATATCTGAATTGTTGAACCACGACTACTCTTAGCTATTTCTATTAGAATATAGCAGAAAGCACCTTAACATAATTAGATCAGAATCTAATATAACTATGACTTTATTACTTGGCATTAACATGGTAGGCAAGAACTCACTTTTAAAAATTAATTGGAGATTCCAGAATAGAATACATACACAATAGAATAAGTTTAGGAGGAGGGAAGAATTGTTTTCTCAGTGAGCCAAGCCAAGCCCAGGGGTTCCCACACAAACCTACAAACCACACAACTAGAACAAAGGAACACAACCACCAGCGGGGATTTACCCTGGGCCCTCCTAAAGTTTCTAGCTGCCTCAGAGAGCTTACACTCAGAGGAGCTGGGAGACCCTGCTCTGCAGAGACAAGCAGGCTGCTCCAAGACAGAGAGTCGGATGGTAGACATTGCCTGCTTCCTACAAGCTAGTAACCAAAGGATAGGGATACATAAAATTTGATTTGTTTTTAAGGATAGAAGGGAGTATAATGGTAATTGTTTAAATGTCTTAGTTATACGTGGAATAAAGAAACCCAGGCCTTCGAACTCAAATATAGGAAATAATATAGGAAAAGGTAAGGAGGGAGAATAGAAGGGAGGAGAAAAACGTATCAAAAGAAATGTAAAAAAGTCTATGCAAGGGCAAATACTCAGATTCTTTTGAGCGTGGTCTACACAGGATTTCTGGGAATGTTCAGCCTAGTATAACAAAAATAGAACCTGGAAATAGGCTTATACAATAAATAGAAGGGAATTTAATTAAAGTTAAATACAGAGATCAATAAATAATTGAGGCTTGTGATCTTAAATTATAGGTCAAAGAGCAGGGGATAAGTAAAAAAAAACTTACCTCAGACAGATAAAGAAACTTATGTTAATTCAAGCTACATAAGAAGAAGAGGACATATGTATCCACAGAGATATTAATCTCCATAGAAGGGAGGATTTAAGTATATTTAGATGAATAAATAGTTGAAGCTTTTGATCTTAAATTATAGGTTGAAAAGCAGAGGATATATTGAGCCTAACCTGTCTCAGACAGTAGAAGCTTAGGCCTTGGTCTCACCATTAAAAATCAACCATGTAGGAACAGAACAGGAGAGACTGGAGGTACACTATTCCAACAGGTAATGTTTGTTTGGGTTGTTTTAATTGCTTTGAATAGTTTTAATTATCACAATGAAGATGATTATAAATTTGGTATTTATGATATTTAAAACCCTCTGGGAGAGAGGTCAAACTATTAATTTAATTCATTCTATGTCTTTAGTGATTTCTGGTTACTGGACCAAGGACATGCTATTTTGGAAGAGAGTCTCTGTATTTGTGTTGACAGAAAAGGAGAAAAGGCTTTGGACTCCTTTCCAGGGTGAAATGGATCAGATACGACAGGGGAAGACCCTCTGAAGATCTTGGCTATGAAAAAAAATTCAAGAAAATCAAACAGGACAGGTAACTGTGATCTGCTGACTCCTCAACATAGGAACAGCCCAGTAACTGGCCTGGAAATGAAAATGTCTCTAGCCAAAGCTTCAGCTAAATTTAGTCAATAAATCATGTTGGTTACGGAATCCTTAAGACTCTTTGTGCCCTCCTTATATGGCAGGAATGAAGATTTATTACAAATGGATATTGATAAGATTAACTCCTAAAAGGACAGTTGTCTTTCACCTGCTCAAAGAAGGAACAAATTCATCCTTAACCGATCTGTGCACCTTGCACAATCCATACAAATATCTTAATAGTACTAAAATTTTGGTTGTGAGATTCAAATCTTGCAGAATGCACAGCTCTGGCAAGATTAATTCTCGGGGGCACTGAAATGGCCTGCAGTTCTAGCCCTTCTCCTGAAGATATTTGCAGAGAATTGCTTCCAAAACAGTTTCAGGAATAGCTGGTGATTCCAGATGACCTTGCTTTACCCAACTTTTCAGTTGGATCCAGTCAGAACTTCAGTCAAGTCCTGAGCCTTCTAAACATACAAAGACTAGATAACACACACTAAAGCTAGCTTTCTTAAGTCTAACCATTTTTTTCTAATCTTCCCACACCTCCCCTACCCTTTTAAAGAATTTCTTGTCACCCTTATTCATCAGGAGGAAGTTGTGGAGAGTCATCATCCCAATCCCTTAGGTCTGGTTATGGTTATTTTATAAATTATAGATAGGTTGTCATTATAAGAGATAATTTGAAAATGGTCATAATTCTGAACAGGGAGGGAATAGATGAGATGGATTACTAAATTCATTCTAAGCAAAGCATCATATAGTCACAATCTTACACTGGTAGAAATCTTTATAATTGATATGATATGAACACTTGGTCCCTGCTGGTGAATCTGTTTGGGAAGGGTTAGGAAGTGTGGCGTTTTTGGAGGAGGTGTGTCACTAGGGATGGGTTTTAAGGTTTCAAAAGCCCATGTTGTTCCTAGGGTGCTTGTGCCTCCTGCTTGGGGGACCAGACATTAGCTCTCAGCTGCTGCCCTGACCTCTTGCTGCCTTGCCTCAAGTTCTGTCTTAGTAGACTCTAATGCTCTGGAACCGTAAGCCCAATTAAACTCTGAGTCATAAAGTCTGGTCCCAGCACTGGAAAAGTTATAAAGACATGCCATCTACATGCAACGCTGTTCTTTGAGCATCAAGGTGACAGCCCGTTCCTGGGGCACCTGGGAGCACCTTCTCTTCATGCACAGTTCACACCGAGTGCTGCGCCCCACCTAGCCCTTCTTTTCCTTTGCGCACGCTGCCTGCCGCAATTTCTGCTGAACACACTCAGTCAATTAAAGAGACTCAACATGTTGTTCATAAATATGACTCCAAACCCAGGCAGCTGCCCTTGTCGCTGCCTGAGCAGTTTGCAGAAGGTGACTTAGTCATTTGGTGCCATCGTTTCCTTGTTTATAAACTTGGTATTTTTACAAATTTTCTTAAGGGGCTATTTGGAGGAGGAATTAATGTAAAATTGTTTATGATTTAGGTATTTACCATTCATATTTTCCCCAAGAAATATGTATATCTCATTGATAGGTGATAAGTATGTAGTTTATCAATAGTGATAGATAAGTGATAGATAAATTGTGGGTAAACAGATGACAGTAGATAGCAGGACAGACAGACAGACAGATAAAATAGATGATAGATTAATAATAGATGGTAGTCAAGATATCTGATAGATAAGTGATAGCTGGCTAAATGTAGATGCGTAAATGAATAGTGAGGTAGTTAGATGATAGGTGGTGGATAGCCAGACAGACAGACAGATGTCTGTAGCAATACATCTATATCCGGGCTAATATAAATGACTTTCTTCCCTATAACTTGCACACACCAAGGAACCAGTTCTTCACAAACCATATTATGGTAAAACTGAAGGGAGAGAAAATGTTGAAAAGAAGTGTAAAAAACAAAAGAAATAACCTAAAACCCAAAACCAGTGGCTGAGAGGAAGCTGAGAATTTATGCCCTCCTCTCCTGCCCTCCTGATACCCAAGGGCAGGGCTGCCACCAGGGACCATGTCTGCGTCTGTGGCCCCTGTAGGCCTTAAGACCTTGTTGGCGTCCTGTGCTGAGCAGAGCGAGGGCCGCGATGAATTCCGTAGCCAGGGCTGTGGCAAGGGGTCTTCTTATAGCTGAGGTCTGTGCTGCGCCGGAGACCTTGCTGAGGGGCCCCCAGCGTGCTGCCAGCAGCGACCACGAGGGAGCTTACAGTTTCTGTTCCTGGAGACCGACCGGAAAGCACAAGGGCCTTACTTTGCTGTGGGTATCAATGACTGCGGACTCACATTTGAGAAAAAGGGACATAGAAGTCTTCCGGGACCACATCTATTCTCACTGTGCCTCACACCCCTCTCCGCCCCTGAAAAGTAACAGCCTAGACAGGAAGCCATCAAAGAGAGCTCTTAAAAATTGTGGTAGGGATGCCCTCTACAACCGACAGCTTCTGGCATGGAGAGGCAGGGATATAGAGGGACTCCGTTTTCTTTGTGGAGTTGGACACCTGGAGTTTGCGCCTCAGTGAGCATATGGGTAACACAAATTGGACATTTTTTTCTTTTTTCTTTTTCTTTATTTTGTGGGGGCATGGGGGCATCACAAGGGCGAGGGGTCGAACCTGGGAGGGCTGGGAAGTGAGTGTGATTGGGGTGCGTGATGTGAAATGAAAAATAATGTTAGAAAACAAATCATCTGACAACTAGGAGGGAGGGAGGGGGAGAGAGAGAGAGAGAGAGAGACATTGTTGGACTGGAAACATGGCAGATCTGACGCCCTCTGCCGGCTTCCTCGGGCACTGCATGCTTGTGATCGCGGACAGCCGCGCAGGCAAAACAGCCATAGGCATAGAATACACTAAAATAACTTTTTAGCAGACAGCAATTGTTTTCTTTACCGGAACCTCACACAGAGAAGGTAAATTCTGTAATCCATTGTTTCTCAAGCAAGAGCCAGCCCCACCCCTTCATACGCGCAGACCGATCTGGCTCCCCACCCCCCACCCCCCATATGTGCAGGCTGATACAGCTGGCGGGCTGCTATGGGTTTAGAAAACAGAATCAAAACACAGGTTTTTGAAATACTACATACTAGATATTGTTATCCATGCCCATAAATATAGATAAACCTCTACTGATCGTGGGCTGCAGTTTTTTTATAAATAGTCTTTAATCTACTTAGGCATTTCTCACAGGTGAGCGTTTACAGCACAGTTCTCCTGCTGGTTGGTTTGGGCTTACCACTGAAAGCATACACTTGTGCTTCACTTGAACTAATTTGAACCCGTAAGGACAACACAAGCCCTATTTGTCTGCGTTTAAGGACCCATTTGTCTCCATTTAAGGACCCGGCCTGTTTGGGTGGGTGGGTGGGGGTGGAAGGTCGTAAGGCACCAGCTCCAAAGAACGACTGGAGATAATCACAAGTATGGGGAAATATCTTATCTCAGGATGGACCATCTGCACTGGGCAGCCCTGTCTCATCCTATGATTAAACCTTCATGACATGGGAATGCAGACCGCTGACCACCTGTGACCCCCTAGCACCCACCAATGAAATTTTAGATGACCTAATCTTTCTAGAGAGCTCCCCTGGTTTCCTATAAGAAGGCCTGTGTTTCCTGGAGTCACCGTTTTAGAGAATGGTTGACCCCCCACATGCTGGATGTTTCTGTAGAATAAGCACTCTTTGTCTTTGTATACTGAATCTGGGGTCTTCCTTCAGAGTTTTCGGACCCTTACAAACCTTGGTTTTACTTTCTCAGAAAAGGAATATAACATGGGTTTCTGTGATGGGGCCCACTGTCTCGTGTCTGTCCCCACAGTTAGGAAGGATTTGACAGTGCCCTTTTTTTTTTTTTTTTTTTTTTTTTTTTGCTACCTCAATGGTTCTCAATCTGTGGGTCCTGACCCCTTGTGCAGGTCAAAGGACTGTTTTACTCCTGTTCCTGTGAAACATATCAGATATCCTGCATATCAGATATTTATGTTATACTTCATAGCAGGAGCAAATTACAGTCATGAACTAGCAATGAAAATAATGTTATGGCCCGGGTCTACTGTATTATGGGGTCATGGGGAACTATGTACTAAAGGGTCGTAGCACCAGGAAGGTGGAGAACTGCTGGTGCCTGGGGTCTTGTCCTTAACGGCAATAAGTCCCCATGCTCTGTCATCCTCTCTCCTGCCCTGACACGAGTTCCTCAGTGCAGACTAATCTGAAGACTAGGACAAGGCCCAAGGGCAAAGTGCAGGCAGACAGACAACAATGGCTGATCGGAAAGCTAAAGTCTTATTTTCACTGAGGACTCCTAAGATCACAAATGACATGTGTTGTGGTCCTAGTTTAGTTGCTGTAGAAGACACCTTTAAATACAGCCCAGCCCCGTCTTCTAGAAAAGTAAGTTCTTGTCATACTGAAGAACTTTTCTTTTATTATTATTTTTTATTTTTTATTTTATTAGATTTTGCTTTATTTACATTTCAAATAGTATCCCCTTTCCTTTTTACCTCAGAAAATTCCCTATCCCCTCCCCCCTCCCCCTTCCCCTGCTTACCAACTCTCCCTCCCACTTTCCTGACCTCGCATTCCCCTACACTGGGGCATAAATGGCCTCTCCTCTCATTGATGTCTGAAAAGGCCATTCTCTGCTACATATGTAGCTAGAGCCATGGGTCCCTCCATGTGTACTTAGTTTGTGGTTTAGTCCCTGGGAACTCTGGGGGTATGAACCTAGATGTTCCTCAACAGAGGAATGGATACAGAAAATATAGTACATTTACACAATGGAGTACTACTCAGCTACCAAAAACAATGAATTCATGAAATTCTTAGGCAAATGGATGGAACTAGAAAATATCATCCTGAGTGAGGTAACCCAATCACAAAAGAACACACACGGTATGCACTTGTTGATAAATGGGTATTAGCTCAAAAGCTCGGAATACCCAAGATACAACTCACAGACCACATGAAGCTCAAGAAGAAGGAAGACTGAAGAGTGGATACTTTGATCCTTCTTAAAAGGAGGATCAAAATGCCCATGGCTCACAGCCAACCAATAAACTGAGTATAGGGTCCCCAATGGAGGTGCTAGAGAAAGGATCCAAGAAGCTGAAGAGGTTTGCAGCGCCATAGGAAGAACTTTTCAACAGAAAACTTCTTTATGAGACTTTGAGGAAGGGAAGCAGTGTTGCCTGCTGAGGACACTGAAGCCGCCAGCTCAATCGATGTGCTCTCAGCCAACAGTTATGTTTGTTTGGCCAGTAGACCAAACGACTTTCCAAGGTGACACCTTCCTGTCAGACATTTCCGTAGTATTAGAAGTCACGTAAGACCACCTGTGCAGTTTTCTGCCAGGACTGCTAGAGCAGACTCCACAAGTGTCACATGCTGTTGTCAGGTTAAAGTGTCCACGTGACCCCCCTGCCCCCAGGAGACAGCAGGGAAGGTTTCAGGTGGGTACAGAAGACTAGTGCCAGCCGGCAGCAAGTTAACAGAACTCCCTCATCGGTGACTTAATTTCTCTTAACTGATTCTTAAAAATCATGAGAAGCATTTGAAAGTCTACTTTTCTAAAATGAATAAACAAATAAAAACTTAAAAGTGCATATTTAGTTTCTTTTTTCTTCTTTTCCATTGACTCAGGAAAACAGTTGTTCCATTCCTAAAACTTTTGACTTGTATTTCCAGACTCTGCACAACTCCCTTTCCCCTTCTGGTCTGTGAGTTTCAGCTTAGCATACACCAAGCCAGGCACAGGCTGAGCCAGTTTCAGCCAGTTTTAAAGGGGCACCGCCATCCACCTGATAATGTAATGCCCATGAAGGAGTTTGATTCCCTCCTAGGTAGAAGGGTGGTGTGTCTTGAGTGTCATCAAGTGTTACTTCCAGTGTGACAATCCTAGTTTGTTTCTCAGGAGTTCACAGAAAGGGGGTACATAGAAAGGGGGTACATAGAAAGGGGGTACCACTGGATGCAGGCAATGTCTTCACAGGCACAAAATGACCAGCACGCCTTCAGAGAAAGCATGTCAGCAGGAGCTTTACCGAAAGCCTCCCCAGGACCATGACCGCAGCGAGTTTTTAACTACAGATCACAGGCTGGCACAGAAGCATCACCCAGGATCCCACAGAGAGACCGAAGCAGAAGGAGACATGAACATCTCTGTGTTTGCAGACCCTCTTGAGACAGAAGGGCTGGAGAAACTGGGTCCTGAGGTGCGGGTCTGCCCAGGCAGGTCTAAAACCTGCAGGACAGACAAGCAGGACAGAAACTGAGCCAGGAATCTGGGCCTGCAACTGTGGTGAGCCTCAGCCCTTCCTAGGGAAATCTCGGGTTTGTCCTTAAGCCTCTTGAGCTGACTGGATGAGACCCGCCCACACGCAAAGGCTTTTCTCTTC
Organism: Apodemus sylvaticus; assembly: GCF_947179515.1. Taxonomy (NCBI): domain Eukaryota; kingdom Metazoa; phylum Chordata; class Mammalia; order Rodentia; family Muridae; genus Apodemus; species Apodemus sylvaticus. The sequence continues at coordinate 8,724,026 of NC_067485.1, forward strand.
TTAATTCAGTTCAACTGACTGCAAATATTAACCGGTGCTAAGTGCCTTTGGGAGAACACCCAGCTTAGTGAACACTGAAGAGAACACACAGAAGTAACCATTGCACGGCTTCCCTGGGCTGCCTCTGTGCTCACCATCTGCCGGGCTAGAAACAAAGAATTCATTCGATTACCTTGTCATTGATGGGGCAAATACACTAATAATTAGATCCCCGATGACCCCGGAAGGCTCTCATGCATGTTCTCCAGACCCAAGAATACCAGAGGCTGGCTTCTCCTCAGGAGGCATTGATGTTAAATAAACTAAGGCTTTAAAAATACCAAGCCTGCAGCCCCCCTGGAGCTCCCGGGGACTGGACCACCAACCAAAGAATGCACATGGAGGGACCCATGGCGCTGGCCGCATATGAGGCAGAGGATGGCCTTGTTGGACATCAGTGAGAGGAGAGGCCCTTGGGCCTGAGGGTGTTCAATGCCCTAGTGTTGGGGAATGCCAGGGAGGGAAGACGGGAGGGGGTGGGTGGCTGGGGGAGCACCCTCATAGAGGCAGGGGGAGGAGGGATGAGATAGAGGGTTTCCAAAGGGGAGACCTGGAAAGGGGGAAACATTTGAAATGTAAGTAAAGAAAATACCCAATAAAAAATATTGAGCCTGGGAAATCTTTCTTTTTTTAAATGTATTGTTCTTTCTTAGCTTATTTTTCTACTTCTTCCTACCCCTGGTCCAGGCCTCCTTCCAGGGTGCAGGCCTGGCCATCAGAGCATTGTCTTGTCTACAGAACCAAGTGAGTGACTCCAGAGTCCTGAGACCCCGCCTCAGAGTTCTCATGGTTCAGCTAAGAGGGGAGAGCTCTAATCTATGACATCACGGCTGATAGCAAAGCACTGGAGCTTGTTAGTGAGGGCTGGGCCAGATGGACCTGCAGAGAGACAGCTGAGACCGAGATGCACTACACCAGAGTCAGGGTCTGAGGGACAGAGAACCGTCATTCCTGAAGCTACTTAAACAGCATTTCTCTTAGGTCTAAACCAGTTTGAGTGACCTCCCTATAACTTTTCAATGATGTTTTCTGACTACATTAGGTACCAACTGTCTGTCTCACATTTTAAGATGTGCTCACAATGAGATTGTTCTAGAAGGAACTGAAAACAGCCCATCCTCTGTCTTAGCTCAGGGCTTTGTCCAGTCAGCATCAGAAGTTCCCCGGGCACAGCCTTGAAGGTTGTGGTGGGCGCCCCAGTTCCTGCCATTCTCCTGCAGAGCATTGCTGTCACATACTTGGGCACATGAGCATATATACACGGAACAATGAGGCCACAGACCCACCTCTTCTCTCCGACAGGTGCTCCCCCCACAAGGGACTCCACTCGGGACCAACGATTGCCACATATCACGTGACTCCATGGGATCAGGACAAGAGAGGAAAGAAGCCAAGAGGAGCGCAGAGGGGGGCTGGTAAGAGAAAACTTGTATTCCGTTCTTGCTCTGGGCCAAGCGTGATGTCAAAGGCCTCCCACACACATCCCATTGGATTTCACCATGTCATACAAAGAGCTATGAAGCATTTTCTTAAGCAACTGCCATCTTCATTTTAATCAGAGAGAAAACAGTCTTCTAGAAATGAAGTCACTTTCTCACTTTCACAAAGTGACTTAAAGGAGTGTCAGTGACGGGTGTGGATCTTAGACCAGTCATCCAATCTCTACCTCTGCGGGTCTCCTGTCTTTGGACGCAATACAAGCAAAGGAGGAACACGACAGGCTTGGTGGGAAACCTGGATTGGCCGAGGGCTCAAATCAGACATCAGCTTTCTGTAGAAGGAGTGCCTGCCAGACACAAACTGCTCCCCAAAGGGGGGTTGCCTGGGCCCCCTGGAACCATGCAGAACCAGAGGGATGCTATAGATACTAGATAATTGTTTACTGAGTAGATGAATAACTAATTAAATAAATAATAACAACAGATACGCTTGACTATTTATAGTAAGGATAATGGGAGATAAATGGAATTCATCTCCCTGTTTGACTTCTCCTTGCAGCAGCGTCCCCGCCAAGCTCTGACCCGGCTCATGTTCTTTGTGCTGGAGCCTCGGTGATGGCTTCCTGGAAGACTGCCTGGAAAGATATGGAATATGCATTATCCACATTCCTCCTCTGGTCCTCATATCTGAAGAAAGGACGTGAGAGCCTCTTAAACCCACTGAGGGGATATAAGGAGGGGGTGTGGAAGGAAGTGCTGCCCAAAGATCAAGGTCAGATGCACTCTCCTGCCGTTCTAACGGAGACATCTACAACCTGGTTAAAACAGAGGTTCTGCCTGCTGCCGCACTTTGCATAGCAGGCCAGCCTGGGGGGGGGGGGGGGTTACTGACCTGTTCATACTGACCTGTTCACACATTATAGGAGGAAGTCCATCAGCGTTTCTGAAGGCTACCCTCTGTCTCCAGAATGCCAAGCACTGTGACCTTTCACCCTTACACACCCAACTTCCCTTCAGAAAATACTGGTTTCATTTATATTAGGTCAGTCAATTATCCCACAGTGCGAATTGGCTCAAAGATCATGTGACGAAAGCGGGCAGTGGTGGCACACGCCTTTAATCCCAGCACTTGGGAGGCAGAGGCAGACAGATTTCTGAGTTCAAGGCCAGCCTGGTCTACAGAGTTCCAGGATAGCCAGGGCTACACAGAGAAACCCTGTGGAAAGAAAAAAAAAAGATCAAGTGAGAGTCCAAGCCAATCAGATGGAACCCGGTTCCAAGTCTTTTCTTTCCAGTAGGATACGAATCTGAGGAGTTAGACGGTTTGAGCTTTACATGCCTAAATCAAACTGGAGAACCAAGCTAATAGATGATCAAGGCATACTCAAGAAGTAAGGATGTGGAACCATGGTTGAGAGCACTTGTTTGGCCCAGAGACTTTCCATGTCCTGAGGAGATAGTGCCCTCTTCTCTACTTTAGCCTGTTGAGCTTGAGGTTCTAGTCGCACATAACTCAGTCCCAGCAAACACATGCTTTTACATAACACTCCCCTCGATGCTCCTAATGAGAAAGGGAACAGCAGGACTCCCCTTTCAGATAGAAAGAAATCAAGGAGATGGAAAGATAGCTCAGAGGTTCAGCATGTTTACTGTTCATGCCTAGCCAGAGCTCAGTTCCCAGCACACACCAGGAGGCTCACCCGTGCCTGGGACTCCAGAGGATCTGATGCCCTCTTCTGGCGTCTGTTGGTACTGCACCCACATACATAAATAAAAAGTCTTTCTAAAAATGGAACAATTTTAATATCATTATTCAAAACCTATATACAAGTTGTTGTCAAGAATTGTTAAGAATAATTTATCCTCAATCTGAAGATGGACAACTTCCTGTGTGGGTCTCTTAAGTGTGTGTGTGTGTGTGTGTTCACATGCCAGCATCAACAGAGATATAGGATTATCCAACAGAGCTTGAATTCTAGAATCACATTGTCTGCCTCAAGCCCCTGCCCCAGCCTTATACTAGTTATGTGTAACTTGACCTTTTAACTTTTTACCCTGAACACACTAGTCTATGCCTCAGTTTCCTCATCTGAAAACTGGAATGAAGGTAACGCTTCAGTTGAAGCCGCTGAGCTAGTATGTGAGGTTCTCAGACAGTGTCTGCCATAGAGGATAGCTTTGGCTGTCACTGGCAAGTACGTCAGCCATATATACCCTATGGTCCCTTAACAGATATAATGAAGGCGGGGACTGGAGAGATAGCTCGTTACCTAAGGGCATTTGCTACTCCTTTCAAGGACTTGAGCTGGGTTCCGGGTTCATAACCACCTATAACTCCAGCTCCAGGCTACCTAACACCCTCTTCTGGGCCCTCTTCTGTAAGCTAAGCACTGCACTCACATGTATTCCCGAGGTCTTCCCACCCCCCAATCACATAAGCATCATTACACATGAAATAAATATTGAAGAGACATGGAAGCGCACACCTGCCGATAGCTGGTTACCTGAGCACCGAATCCCTCAAAACAAGGTTTTAAGATATTGCTTATTTATCCGTTAACAATTCCTTTCATGTTTACAATGAATCTTGGTCATAGTCAATTCTAACCAACCCTCCTTCCCAACCTCCCCAAATGTCTCTCTTCCCATTATAGCTGTCTCCTTATTCTTTTTAAGTCACTGATTCTAATTAGCACTGTGTGTTGGAGTGTTGGCTTGATCCTGTGTTGGTGACCATAGCCACAGTGCATGATGAGTTCCCAAATCCTGCCAAGAAGACAGTGTCTCACAGAACTCCTTCCAGCCCTCAGGCTCTGACCCCAGGGAAGGAGCGGAATGTGGAATAAACGCTGTCAGTCACTCTGAGCACCTTGGTCAAGCGTGTGTTTCTACAGTCACAGCTGCCCACTCACAGAAGGAGTTTTCTCTGGCCAATGTTAGAAGAAGAACTAATCCAAGTCATCATGTTAACAACACAGTCTTCATATGCTGCGCAGACATCCAGCACGGCAAAAGATGCCCAAGCCCTAAGTCGCCCTGTGTGCCATCATCCAAAAATTAGAACAAGGCCTGAGGAGATGGCTCGTGGATAAAGAATTTGTGGCGCTTGGATAAATACTTAAATTCAGACCCCCAGAGCCAGCATAAAGCCAAGCGTAGCGGCATGCGTCCAACCGAAGTGCTTCTGGGTAGAGGAGGGAGGCAGACAGACACTTCCGCACACACTCGGTTAAGCCTGATGCCCACGGCCAGGAACAGCAAAGAGACCTTAACTCAAAGGAGATGGAAAATAAAGACAGGCACCTCACTGTCCTCTCTCCTGTCACAGTGTGCCCGCCCCCCTGCAGACATGAACATGCATACAAAACACTCCTAGCCATGTTCCAGTTCCTCTGGGTGTCTCTGCTAGCTACAGGTGATCAGGTTAGGAAGCCGTGCTCCTGCCAGGGGACACTGCAGTCACTTAATAGAAGCCGGTCATTGTGAGATAGATGATCAATTAACCTTAACGGCTGCAGATTGTGCAAGACCCTAATTAACATCGCTGAAGTGAGCTAAAGTGCATTTTCTTTTGTCTAAACAAGGCACAACCGGCTCTGTGTCACACTCTGCAAAAACAAAGATCCGAACTCTCCTTCTGATTCTGCTTCCTTGAGATTCGCCTCTGCTCCAGGCTGCTGGGTCTCCAAGCACGACTTCAAGTTTAGCCAGTAGGAAGGAGATGAGCCAGGAGAAAGTTCATGGTCACAAACCCTTCTGGAGGCCGCCCATTCTCGGGTTCCTTAGCCTTCTCTTTATTTACAGGGAAGGCGGGTAGTCGAGAGTAGATATGGTCCTGTGGAAATACACACAGTTAGATTTTAGATCCCTGTCTTCAGAGCCGGCAGAGGGGGTAAGCCTCCTCCCTCCTTAGCCAAACTCCCTCACTTGTGGGGCTAGACTACCGCAGAGATAGTCAGCAAACACAGACTTATACCAAGGTCAGTTCTCTCTCTCTCTCCTACCTCTCTCTCCTTACAACTCAGATGATTTTACATCATCAAAGTAAGCTAATATGATTGCATGCTTTTCTTGAAATACTGGATCATCTCTGTAATATCAACACTAACATATCTGATATTGTCATCATGGGGTTATTGTACTATCCTGCCCATCTCAAAACCAGCAAAGAAGCACCTCTAGAACATACGTTTTGTGACTTCCCCCAAGCTGTCAGCCGAGATTTACTGTGGAAAACCTGAACGTTTTGTTCCTAAACTGATTGCGGGTGGGCAGTCCTGTGTTCCTCCTGAATCAAATAGGACCCTTGGTGAGCGGTCTCTGTCTGGAAAGGTGCTTGCCACAGCCGCCAACCTGAGCCTAATCCTGAGGATCCACATGAAAGCTGGAGAGAACCAACTCCAACTGGGTTCTGACCACATGCGTGCCATGAGACCTTTCTCTCTCTCTCTCTCTCTCTCTCTCTCTCTCTCTCTCTCTCACACACACACACACATACATACACACACACACACACACACATACACACTAATATGTAATATTATTATATATAATGTTATATATTATTAATATATTGTTAATATAATATACTATTATATAATATAATTATATTTCTAATCAGCTGGTGGTAGCGGAGGAGTGTGAACCACAGCGACGACAGAGCAGAGTTCACATCCCGTCTGAGCTCAGAGCTCACTCACTTCTGCCATTTGCAGAGTGTGAACCATTATCAGTAGTTTGTAGCCCAGAGGCCTCCTTTGTATGAAAAAGCAGAGATCAACTGCATTTTTGCCTTTTTAAGGATAACTAGAAAATTCAAAAAATATTTATTGATAAATTAGTGTTTTTCCCAGGTAAGCTGTTAGCATTCCTTCTAGGCTCTGCCCAGAAGTTACCTGGCAACGGCCAGGTAGGCCTGGCTTGCTATAAAAGGGACTGTTAGCCCCCTCCTCAATTTCTTATTCTTTCTGAACCCTTTCTCCCTCTCTCCCCTTCCCCTTTCCCCCTTCCCCCACTATGTGTTCCTGCCTGGCCTCTCTGCCTCTCTCTGTCTCTCCGTCTCTCTGTCTCTCTCTCTCTGTCTCTCTCTGTCTCTGTCTCTCTCTGTCTCTCTGTCTCTCCATCTCTCTCTCTCTCTGTCTCTCTGTCTCTCTCTCTCTCCTCCCTTCTCAGCTCCCTTCCCATGCCCTAAATGAACTCTCTTCTATATTATACCTGCGTGGCTGGCCCCTCATGGGGAATCACTGTGTGGCTGGCCCCTCAGGAGGGAGGGAAGCCTCAGCATGTGCCTGCAGAATCACCTCTCCCACCTCACCATACCGGGATCTACAAAACATATCCTTGGCTCTCTTTTTTTTTTAAACAGAGCAGAAGTACTCTCATCAATTATGGTAAAGGGGGAGGGGAGAGCAGGGAAGGAGGAGGGAGGCCACGGGGCATCCAGAGCTTGAAGCAGATGGTCCCTGAGTGTGTACTTGGGAACTCAAGGCATCACAGAGAAAATGGAGACCAGCCCCTCACCTAATTTTTATGTATTCCCAATCCCTCCAGAGGAGGCTACTCTGTACGGCTAACTGGTGCATGCATTCAGGCAGGGAGCAGGTGGCCATCCACACAGACTAGTTAATAGCCATTAACAGCACTTAAAACTCCACTAAGCCGAAGACAGTCCAGCTATGCACAGGAGAACCAGGATCCGAGGAGCTCTCCGGGGAATGGTGGCCACGTGGCCGTCGGCAGCATCCCTTGTCATCACCACCACCACCAATGGTGAGCCTTCCGGCTTTAGAGCAAAACCACGTCCTGTCCAATCCTGCATGCGAGCGAGCACTGTGCCATCCAGCCTGGCAGATGAAAACACTCCTGAGGCCTGAAGCTGGCCAGGAGCCGACAGTGCAGACCCCAGAGCTATGTGTGACCAACCACAGCATCTATGATGAGGACCAAGGGAGCAGTGGGCTTAGGTCAGGGAACAGGTGTGAATAAGGGGACAGTGTGACCCCTTTCGTGTGACTGGCTTCCTTACAGCACCTGGCATGCGTGTGTCAGTACACTTCCTTCTGACTCATTTCCCTCTCTGCAGACCTCCCATGCCCCTGCCTCCCTCATGGCTGGTCCCTCCCTTCCCCCACCACATAGCCTCCCTTTCTCCTTCCAGGACTTACCTGTCCCATTACCTTCTCTTCGTCAAAACCTAGGATCCGTCCTCCCCTCTCCTGGGTGATCCCTTTCCTAGTTTCAGGACCTAAACACATACACACAAACACACATGTACTTTTAAATCTAAGTTTCGAGTGTACAGAAAAGCAATAGGTTGGATGGATGGTTTTAGTTCCCTCCTCCGTAGGTAAACCGAGCTGATAGTTAAAGTAATCTATCACAAGGAGTGCCTCTGTGCCCACAGAACTTTGTAACATAGTTCACCAACCGATACCAGAGCTGGTTACAGCGATGGCTGTCCTGTGCCTCCTGCATGCAGCCTCCTGGTTACAGCGATGGCCGTCCTCCTGTGCCTTCTTGTTTCCCGTTTGCCCTCCCACATCTTAAACTGCTCTCCTCGGTGAGTAGAGAACCCCAATCTCTTTTTTGTTTGTTTGTTTTTGGTTTTTGGTTTTTGGTTTTTTGGATTTGGTTTTTTTCGAGACAGGGTTTCTCTGTATAGCCCTGGCTGTCCTGGAGCTCACTCTGTAGAACAGACTGGCCTTGAACTCAGAAATCCACATGCCTCTGCCTCCTAGAGTCCTGGGATTACAGGCGTGCGCCACCCCTCCCCCCGGCCCCCCCCCCCCCCCCGGCTGAGAGCCCCAATCTTACAGGGCATCCCATCCTCGCCCGCTTTCCCTCGCTCTTACCCATTAGACAGAGTTCTACTCAGCAGTAAGAAGAATACGTGGGAGGTTAAAGGGATTTTTCCCCTTTGTTGTTTTTGGTTTTTAGAAACAAAAGAGCCATGGGTCAAAAATAGATCCATGTCTGGGGAAGAAAAACTGGACGGGCCTTTACTAGCCGTGCGCACATTTTATCGGCCTCTTTAGAAGTCATTTCCTTCGGCGTAAAGAGAGTAACAGAACCAAGCAGATGTCCGGGCCACTCCACAGCTGTCTAATTTACAAGGTGACACCGAGTTTACGAAATCAGCCACGAACTCTGTGACACCTGAAGGGTCAGGAAGGAAATCCATGGGTTTGACTCCATCCAGGGTCTGTATCGTGCTTCACACTGGGAAGCTGCTGTGAGGACCCTGGGGATGGAGAGGAAGCCTGGGGGAGGGGCAGAGAGGCAGATCTGTGTCCCCTTGCTTGGCAGGGCCAACGGAAGGGTCAAGAGGAGGAACACAGAGCGGGATCCCAAGAAGAAAGAGCAGGTGGACGTTCATCGAACTGATATCTTCTGTCAAGACTGACGTCCACCTCCTGTGCCCGCTCCGGTCCCAGGATGGGCAGTCCAAGAGCCATTTTCAGCTCTGTGGAGAACACCTGCACTGGGGGGCTGTGGGGGAGAGCTGGGGTCACAGAAGAGGTAATTCCTTCCACATCCTTCTCTTCTTGTGTTGACAATTAAAATATGGTCTCTGTGGGCTGAAAAGCAGGCTGCTTAGGAGCTCAGCAAGCCCAAGAAAATGCATAACCTGTAACCAGGCTAAGAAGCCCTCCCCAGACAGAACTGAGTAATTCTTGGTAAAGGCTCGGTACAAAGAGTCCCAGCATCTGCTGTTTCCTGATGCAGAGGAACAGGGCCGTTGTATTGGGGGGAAATCTCTTTAAGCTTTTAACTAAAACAAACAAACAAAACCATCAGCCTTGTGGCTAGCCAACTACCATTGCAGTAAAATGAAAGGACCTAGGTATTTCAGAGCATCACAACATATTTTGAATAAATGAACAATAATTAAGAGAGAAGAAGAAACTAGGCGGTGGTGGCGCACGCCTGTAATCCCAGCACTCTGGGAGGCAGAGGCAGGTGGATTTCTGAGTTCAAGGACAGCCTGGTTTACAGAGTAAGTTCCAGGACAGCCAGGGCTATACAGAGAAACCCTATCTCAGAAAAGAGAGAGAGAGAGAGAGAGAGAGAGAGAGAGAGAGAGAGAGAGAGAGGTGGAGATGGAGACAGAGAGACAGAGAAAGAGAGGGGGGAAGAAGAAGAAGAAGAAGAAGAAGAAGAAGAAGAAGAAGAAGAAGAAGAAGAAGAAGAAGAAGAAGAAGAAGACGAGGAGGAGGAGGAGGAGGAGGAGGAGGAGGAGGAGGAGGAGGAGGAGGAGGAGGAGGAGGAGGAGGAGAGGAGGAGACAGGAAATTAAGTACCAGACAGGGCAGTTGAGATGCACATCTTAAATTAGAGTGACAGATTTCTGAAGGAGCTGAAGGGGTTTGCAACCCCATAAAAAGAACAACAATATCAACCAACCAGACCCCCCAGAGCTCCCAGGGACTAAACTACCAACCAGAGTACATATGGAGGAACCCATGGCTCCAGCTGCATATGTAACAGAGATGGCATTGTCGGGCATCAATGGGAGGAGAGACCCTTGTTCTTGTGAAGGATCGATTGATTTCCCAATGTAGGAGAATGCCAAGGTGGTGAGGTGGGAGTGGGTGGATGGGTGGGGGAAACACCCTCATAGAAACAGGGGGAGGGTGATAGGAGGGGGTTCCAGAGGGGAAATCCAGAAAAGGGATAACATTTGAAATGTAAATACATAAAATATCGAATTAAAAAAAAGAGTGCCGGATTTAACTACAGAGCCTGCACAGCTCTGTATAAGGAAGAACTCAGACAAAAGTGCACACTAACATGGCGAAGGGGAGAGCAAACATTCTTCAACAGAGAACTATTCTCTGAAATATGTGCATCCTCAATTAGGGGCACATATTTCAACAGCTAAATGAGCAAAAGCTTTAAAGATATCATTTTCGGAATCACAAATGTCAACAAACAGATGGTGGAATATCAATAAAAAGATGGTGAACTTTATTAATAATAAAAATGCATACGAACAGTCATATATCCACTTTGCCCATCCACTTGGCAAAAAGTTAGAAATATTAATGATTTTCAATATTGAAGGCTCAATGAAGAAACGTTTTAGAGTCTTTTGTGAGTGGAGAGGGGCTATCCCTCCCCCGTATGATAGTGTATACATTATCATAACTTTAAATGTGCCTACATCTCAGCCATAGCAGTGCTACCAACTTACTTTAGTAAGACACACCTGCACCCAGGGCACACACGCATGCTTTAGCCAGCACCTTAACAACAAAAACTAGAAAAGAATCCAAATGTCCATGAAATCAGGGGGTGAGTACACATTAGTTAGTTGATAGAAATGTATGAAGAATTGCACGATGTCTGTAAAGAAGTCAGTTTTTATATGTCGATGTGGCAGAGTATCCAAATGAGAGGGCAAATCAATTGATAAAGAACAGCAGGTGAGAGGCCTTTAAGATAAACTGTGGGCGAGGAGGAAACTACAGGACTACAGGTGAAACATCCCCCATCCCCCGCCCTGTTCAAATGTATCTATTGTCTCAGCTGCTAGTGGTAAAACAAAAGCCAAAACAGACACTGATGTGGTGGGAAAGGGTTTCTTCTGCTTACAGATAAGTCCATCATGGAAGAAAGTTATCACAGGAACTGGGATGGGAACCTGAAGGCGGGAAGAGACCCAGAGGCCGTGGAAGGCTCTTTTAAGAACCTGAAGGCAGGCGCTGAACCAGAGGCTGTGGACCGGTGCTGCTTCCTGGCTTGAGGCCCATGACTTCCTCAGCCTATAGCAGCCAGGACCGCCTACCCAGGAAGGGCATAGCCCACAGTGAGCTGGGCCCTCCCACACGGAGCAGCAGTGCAGAAAATGCCCTACAGGCCTGCCTATCCGCCAGTCTGATAGAATGGCCGGGCTCCTCAATGGAGATTTCCTCTTCCCAAATATGTCTAGGTTTGTGTTCACAAAACAAAACAAAACAAAAAACTGAGACACCTATGATAACTTCTACAAATTAGGCAGAGAAATCAACAGTGATTAATTGTATAACAATTATAAGGATGTACTGTAATAAGAATTACGTAAATGTCATTTTTTCAAATTATCTTATTGGGTTGTACTCGAATCAATACAATGTCTAGGTGAATCGATACAATGTTTATAGCACGACATGAAGGGTGAATCGATACAATGTTGATACAATGTCTACAGCATGACTGACCTGAAGGTGAAGGGCGGGGTATAGTGGGATAGCCTTAGTTACCACCTCTTCAGTTAACCCTGCCAATTCATTCTGAGTAGCATGATGGGATACCATGCTGTCTGTCTACCCCCACATAGGTCATTTAATCCCTTTTCTCCAGTGTGTCCACACTGTATGTGACACCCATCTGGCAGCTACCACATTCACTGTGGTGTCACCATATCTCAGTATTTATAATTAAGTAGCCTTTTAAAAACTCACAGCTTGATTAATGATCTATGTGTTTCTGAAAATCTTCATATGATATTTTAAACTGTAGCTGCTGTAAGTAACTAAACCTACCAATAAGAGGAGACTACTAGTTGTATTAGTCAGGGTTCTCTAGAGTAACACAGAACACACACACACACACACACACCTTCGTTGGAATGACTTACAGGCTGCAGTCTAGCTAACCCAACAATGGCTGGCTGTGAACAGCCATCACAACTATACACTGACCAAGTCCTTAGCCCCTTGCTTATCTTAGCTCAGCATCCTTATCTGCAAATCACAATAAGCAGTATTCCAGAAGCATTACTAATAACTGTTATCGTTGTTTATTTTTTTAGAGTATATTCCCTTCTCTCAGGACTAATTGTGATAATTATGCTAATTATAAAATGTTTGCATATAAATTATATTTGGGTTATTATATCAATATCCAGTATAGACATGTAGACAGCACATGGGATAATCAATCATGTCACAAAGACGAGAACAAGCGATGTGAACACTGAGCTTATAAAAGTGACACTTTTTAAAACTGCAAAGATAACCCGGAAGGTAATGATACAAAAAGATTAATTGATAAATGGAAATACAGAAGCTGACTCACATGAGTTAAGTCAGGTCGATTCAGCTCAAGGGTCACAAGATCCCACCTAAGTTGGTAAGTTCTGAGGGAGAGATCTCAGCATGTTATACAGACACAGCAGCCTACAGCAGACACACCAACCAAAGGACAGGACGGGTTTTCTAGAATGAAAAAGACTGAGGAATTATGTACTCATTATCTTACTAATTAGCAGAGAGGCCATTAAACCTCCAACCCTGATACCTATTGTCTCTGGGAAAAGAGATTGGATTAGAGGCAGGCAATTGGGGGAGGGGGACATAAATACTTTATATTGTACTCTTTTATATGATTTAAATTTTATGTGCAATGAGATAATCACTTAATACCAGCCACCCCCACCCCCAATAATCCTATAGAACTTCTGTCTGTCCATCAGAAAGTCTCGTCTGTTTTTCCGTTGGCTTCTGTTCTTAGGCCCAGCTCAGGGCTCCTCAGCTCCACCTGCATCTCTCCCCAGCACAGCCTCCCAGGAATCCCCGGACAGCAGAGTGTAGCACCTTGATGGGGTCTGTGAACTCTCACCTGAATAGCCCAGTTTTGTAGAGCATCACCAAGCAATGACCATACCTCGCCTCCTTCTGCTTCAAGATTCATGAGGTCTGTGCTCCAGCCATGGATGATGGCCACAGATTGCAACAGAGCTGATTGGTAACTGTCTGGCTGCCTTAGGCTAGTGTCTAAGAACTGTAGTCACATACAACCTGGCAACCCGCCCACTCAGTAACGTAATTTCACAGTCGTGCTGAGCATAGGCAATACTTCAAGAAACTCACCTCTGATGCTCTGTGAGAATATTGTGGACTTCGTGTGTTGACAAAGACCATCCTAGGGACAGAGCCCAGGTATTTGTACATACAAGGAAAGCTCAATACTACTTAATCTGTAGCCCAGATCCTTCTTGGGTTTTGTTTTGAGACAGGGTCAATTTAGGTTGTTCAGACTGACTTTGAATTTGTTGTGACATCCAGGCAGGCCTCAAATTTGCAATAGTCCTGCCTCAGCCTTCAGAATAGTTAGAATTAAAACTGCATTTTTTTTTAAGACAAGGTCATACATACTATGTAGCCCTGCCTGGCAAACCTACACTTTTAATCAAAGGAAGTAACTACACTTCAGTTAGGGATTAGTAGAAATAAGCCTCCCTATGCAAGATCATGGGCGCCCAGAACTGCACACAACCCCAGGCGGGAATCCTGACACACTCTGAATGTGTTTACAATTCAGAATTTGTGAATCCCATTTGTGGTAAGCTGCTGGGACCTCAGCCAGGCTTCAGACCCAGACACATCACGGAAGCCTTTGCAGGACAGAGGCGGGGATTCCATGATGTCTCAAAGTCTTAATGAGATTATGAAGAAAGAATTTTAAAAAGGGACTGCCTGAGTTATGGGGTGTGTGTGTGTGTGTGTGTGTGGTTTCTCATAGGTTTTATTTGTTTTTATTTTTTCATTTTCTATACTTATTTTGGTGGGGCGACAAATGTGAATAAACTTGTGAAGGTCAAAGGTCAGCTCGCAGGGGTGGGTTCTCTCCTTCCTCTTTATGGGTCCCCTGGGTTGAGCTTAGGTTGCCAGGCAGGGCAACCAAAGCTCTTAGTCACCAAGCTATCTTGCCAGACTTCATAGGTTTGAGAAATTAGGATTGTCTGTGTTCACTTCAGTTCTCCCAGACTTCTGACAGATGACTAGGGTGATCGCAAAGTAGAGATATCTAGAGTATTGATGAAATTTCCTTCACAAACTGAGTGGCCAGTTTGTGCTATGGGTACAAATACAATTAACAACAGCCTGTGCACATTGTAAAATGTGTCTGTTTTGAAATTATTCCCATAAAGAAGTGGGGTCTAGGTTAGGACCTCCTGATTCAAAGTAGGCTGATAACTTCTTTGAGCCACAGCCGCATACAACATCCCAAATACTGACTAACGAGAGATTATGACAGACTTCTGCCTGTTTGTCAAAACCCTTGCCCTCAGACTCCTGGGCCACCATTCAAAATTTTCTGACTATCCTAAGACTGCCCCACTCTGAGGAACCCCAAAACAAGTAAGGTTGTCATTAGAACACCTCAGGCAACAGTTCCAACAGACTTTACATAGATGAAACAGGAAAGATGAGCGATTTCATCCTCTGGGTGTTTGTCCTGGTTAAGCATCCAAGCTGAATCCCTGGTTACCTCGGATGGAGATGACCCTTCCTTGCTAGGCTAGCCCAACTTTCTGACCCTGAGAAAACACCAGCATTAAAGGTGGACAGGCATGTGTGCTCTAAATCTCTGTAGGAGTCTGTTACCAAAACAAAGAAAACAAAAATAGAGTCTAGTGCGGAACCTGTAAGAAGTTTGCAGAGACAACGGTACTCAAGATGCAGGCAGGCATGGCAACCAGAGGTCTGGATCACTGAGCAGGGCATCCTCATCCAGGACCCTTTATGTCATCAAAATGTTCCAAAGCGATGTACTGAACACAGCTCAGGGGACACGAACCCAAGGGCCCCTTAAAAAGTTTCTGAGTAACGTGTATGAAATCAGTAACGTGTAAGGAAACTGTAGGTTTCCTATGAGCAAGACAGCCAAGAAAGAGCCGGTGGGCCCAAGATGGCCAGCTGTCTGCTGAAGCGGAAACTTAAGGGTTCTTTGGAGAGTCAGTTGTGTCAGATGGTGTTTTGCTGGGGCAAACAGGTAAAGGAGTGTTTTGCTGAAGCAGACACAGGTGAAAGGCTAAGGTAGACTTGTGAAGGAAGGTTTTGCTGAAGCAGACACAGGTGAAAGGATGTTATATTAAAGCAAGCACGTAAAAGGACACGTGACAAAGGATTCTTTGTTAACGACACACATGTGTTGGTCTGCCTTACATTACATTAATTGAGCTCCATTTGTTGGCCTGCACAGAGAGAAATGCACCAAGAGACTTCTAGTCATGTGCTGCACTTTCTTGCCACGTCCGTGGACTCGGGCCAATTGGCAGAGTGATATCAGCCGATACAGACTCGCATGGAGTTTTGCTAAGACAGACTCACGTGCTGAGGCAAGACACGTGGAGACACGTGATGTTTGGAGGGTGTATAAATAGGACTCAGTGGACGACAATGAGAGGAGCTTGACTAAACGCATCTTAGTCTCCAAATCTTCACTGACCTCTGCTTCATAGAGTGAGGCACAGCCAAGGGTGTGCTCCTGGTGTCCCTGATCACGAGACCTGGCTGTTCCTGTTAGGTCATGCCACCACCACTGCTATCCTGACACTACTGAATTGGACTGCTGGTGTATCCAAGAAGTGTTTTCAAGTAGATCGAGTTGCTGCTGACCTGTGAACTGAACTGCTGATTTCCTGACAACACAGATGGGATCTGTTCCAAAGAACCATTTCTAAACAGGACCACTTTCCCCATTTCCTTCCCCCGCCACTTCCTCTGATGGGTGGTGGGCTAGAAGGGAGGTTAAAGCATCATTAAAAATAAGGCTTGAAAGAATTAAAGTTACAGTGTGCTGATACCTCCCTTTCCGTGCACAGCTGGTACTGGAGAGTGGTTGCCTGGAAACCTTTTTCTGTCTCCTCCATAACTAAGTGGGGCCATTAACTAGATGTGCCAATGGAAGAGCAGCAGACTCGGCGTATGCTACTCCTGAGCTGAGTCAGTTATGATCTGACCTTCTCCCCTACTTCCACACCCATAGGGTGCAAACAAAAGCCCAAAGTTCAAGGGCTCCAGGCACGAGGCAGACCGAGCGCCAGCTCTGAATGACTTTGTGGGGGAAGGCCGTCACACACCATAGATCAGTCTGTCACACAGGTAGACAATGCATTTCTATATATTAGATACTGAATGTTGGAGCTGAAGCACTTTCCCTAATTACTGCACCAGTGACAAGCAGCAACTCACACTTGACCTTGGTGTCATCTGAGTGGTAAACATTAGTAAGTACTACGGGAACCTCAGGATGGGGCCATGGCTTAGCAGCCAAGAGCACTTGTTAGGGGTCAGCCCCCACCCCTACAGGGTGGCTCACACCCATCTGCAACTCCAACTCCAGGGGACCTAGGCCCTCTTCTGGCCTCTGTGGGGCATTACACATACATGTAGGCCACACACACCCCCATGTACATAAAAATAAATTAATAACATCTTTAGAGACTACAGGAATCTAAAACCATCAGTCCCATCCCACTGTCACCTGAACTTTCCTGTATGAGATGTGATAGGAATTTATAGGTTTTACTGCCCTTCTGATTTTTTAATGGGCAATTCCATGTTTAAAAGTCCCCATGAACACAAATAAAGTACCACCAAGCCCGTGGCACTGTTGCACCTTGCACACTCCACTGTCAGGTCAGGATCTCTACGCTCTCTCTTTAATGTTGGCGGACATAAACCTGAATCTTTGGGTTCTCTTCCCCCCATACCCAATCCATCTGCTGAGGCCTAATGACCAGCTGAACAGAACCAAGAGGTGCAAGAGTTGGGAGATAATGTGGTCATGATCTTCGCACTTTCAGAGCTCGGTGCATTTAGAAAAGAGGCTGGAGAGATCTGGGGACAGTAGGAAGAGGGCTATGAAGCAGGGAGACATCGATTGAGTTGGTCCCTTGGCCTTGGTGCCCCCCACCCACATATCTTTGAGAAGTACATTTGACCTTCTGTGCATCATTCAGTCTGAAGTATCTGCTTATTTGTCACACACACACACACACACACACACACACACACACACTAAGATGCAGAGTCAATGTCTATTTCAAAAGCCAACCACATCATTCCAAGGGTGCATCTCCTGTCACATCTTCATCCAAGTGTAGCTCGGAGCAGTCACCTACCTCTTAGACGTCCATCTCCTAGCAAGTGGGGTGATTCCTCCCAAATCCACTCCAACCTGCCATGTAGCGAACGCCCTCCAGCCACACTGGCCATGCTGCACCCATGAGTCTCCTACATCCCGCCTTGCTCATGACCCACGTACCCTGTGCAACTGAGTGGGTTCTATCAACGTAGCTTAACAGCAGCCCCATCTGTATCTAAATGGCTGGGGTGGCTGGGTGAAGGTAATAAAGTTCTTTATGAACATTGAAGTTTGAATACCAAATATCACATGAGTGTTGTTTTGCTTTTGCTTGTTTTTGACAATTTAAGCACGTAAGGGCCATTCCTTTTGCAACTCCATTTTATGTGTCTGCCTGCATACATGCATTCCAATGTTGGCAGGCCTCATGCCCTCAGAAGCCAGAAGGGGGCTTCAGATCCTTTGGAAGTAGACTAGAGTTACAGATGACTGAGAAGCATCATCTGGATGCTGGGAACCAAGCCCTGGTCCTCTACAAGAGCCAGTGCCCTTACTCACGGAGCCATCTATCTCTCCAGACCGTTCTTGTTTTTGTTTTTTAAGTTCTTAATTTGTAATCCAAACAAAATCATTTGGCTTGTCAGACTTGGCCCACGTGCTAATCTGTGGATCAATGTGTGGCCATGTGACCTAACTCTAATTGTGACCAATGGGAGCTTTAGGAATGGCTCTCTAGATAATTCTTTCCAACTTAAAAGCACATCTGTGGGGAAATTCTTTCTCCTAACATTGCCCTTCTGTAATGCTACCATGGGCTGTGTACAGCCCATGTCCTAGGGGTCTGTGTCCTAGGGGCAGGGAAGAGCAAAAAAATGTTTGGTCCTTGTTTTCATCGTTAGAAACCACTTGACTCCAGACTTCTCGATGGTGATGGCGGTGAAACTTCCTCCTCATTCCTACTCAGCATCTTTCAGAAGTAGAAGGAACAGTGGTGCCAGTCTGTCTGGATATAGGTGGCAAATCAGTACCTGGCAGAGAGGAGTTTTAAAACTAGACGTTCACCTGCTTTTTAAAAAATATTTATTTATTTATATTTATATGAGTACACTGTAGCTGTCTTCAGACATACCAGAAGAGTATATTGGATCCCATTACAGATGGTTGTGAGCCACCATGTGGTTGCTAGGAATTGAACTCAGGACCTCTGGAAGAGCATTCAGTTCTCTTAATCACTGAGCCACCTCTCCAGCCCCTCACCTGCTTTTTATTTTACCACTGCAGCAGTCATTTTTAACCACCACAGTGATCAAATATCTGCCCATGGCTGAGCCAACCACTCCCATCATTCCTCAGAGTCCACCAGAGCCAACTTCATAAATACTCCAGCAGAATGTTGAACAACCCATGATCCCCACAGGAATCCCATATGCCACAGTGGGTAGTGACGTGCTTGTATACTGGCTTGAGAAAATGAAGAGCATCTCTAGCTTTAAGCTACTTGACATCCCCTAGCCGCCATGGACCCTTGTAGTAGAACCACCGGTAGCAGCCACACCACTGCTGTGCCTCACACAGCTCTGCATAGCTTTGCAGACCTGACCAGGTTTGTCAGTTCAGTCCCCAGAACGGGCTCACTCACCGAAAGATAAAAATAAAAGAAACAAAGTAAATGTAATGGAACCCTGCTCAAACTGACTCTTTCAGTGACTATATCTCAAAATAAGATGATCCCAACCTGGAAAAGGGATGCCCAGAAGTCATGCGTCCTGTGGTAGCGCCCAGGCTGCTGGAAGGAAGCGTGGCTTCTTCATGGTGTAATTGCCTGGCACCACCTCTGCTCTGGGACCTCAAACCAGGCAGTCAGGGAGTGACGCAGCACATCCTACATCTGCTTTATAAAAGCTGCATGCTTAAGCATCATGTGGTTTAAGGGCCAAGCACGGGTCTCTAGCAACGCATCCAGGGATACACTGTGGCAATTAGGATAAATAATTCACCACTGTGCAAACATGCAGACTGTAACTATACAAAGGAAGATGATATGCTGGTGAGTGAGACAGATGTGGGTGACCACTCCTGTATGTAAGCTCACCGCTGATATGACCAGCTTCCTTCTCTTGAGTTACAGTTCATTGTTAAAATTAAATTGAAGTGGATTGTTGTATAGTATGTGGTGTACTATTGTACATATATGGAAACCAACAAATATATGCATACATATTTAGATAAGAATAGACATGAAAACATATCCCCCTACACACACACATGTTCATGAACAGGAAGACACTTACATGCATTTCAGACACAGAACAAACACACCCTTTCTTATATCTCTCAGCATCTACATAAATTTTGTGGATGTTGTTTTTCTTAGAAGACATATTAACAGAGGCTCACAAGTCAGACCACATTCGGTTGAAACCTGGCTCTGGTTCTCTTGAGCTATGTGGACTTTAGCAAGCTATTGCCTTCTTGATCCTTGACCCTTGACTCTTGGTTGCCTAAGTAAAGGTGGTGGTAGCAGAAGTGCCTCTCTAGCAGAATGCTGTAGAGCGTGAGGGAGATGATGCCTATGGCCAGCTCGGCTCCTGTCACTACAGAATTCAGGTAGTTTGGTTTTTCACCTCTCACCCACTTCCTCCTCCTCCTCCTCCTCCTCCTCCTCCTCCTCCTCCTCCTCCTCCTCCTCCTCCTCCTCCTCTCCTTTCCATTCTGTTCTCATTCACTGCTAGGCAACCATATACAATGCTCTGGAGCAAGACCCAAGAGTTCTCATGGTTTATCTGGATCAAAATATCAAGAGAGCCAAAGAGCTGTGTGTGGCCTGTCCTACCAGGAGCAATGATATGTGTTAGCCCGCAGGTGGGAACCCACCTCCTCCCTGCTCAGACACCCAGTCCACAGCAAACAGCTGCTGGAGCTTGGCTAGCTGGCATGGCGCAGTCTGCAGTGCCTGCTCTCACACCAGGCTCCATCTCCCTCCGGATGGATTCCACTAACATGTGCTTCCACAAATCAGGGAGAGGGGGGCTGGCTTTGGAAGAGCAAAACAGCTTTCGACAGAAAGACTGAAAATCAAACCTGAGGACAGCCAGGACAGTGGGTCAGCAGGAGGTGACGAGGGGCCTCTTAGCCCAAGGCCTGGTGTTTCAGAGGAGGATGAGAAGGGAGCTAGGGAGTCCATCTCCAACTGGAGCAGTGGACAGAGGAGGACAGAAGAAATGGAACAGAGCAGGATGGGAAGGGAGACCAAGAAAAGAGAGCGGGACTTTTTTTTTTTTTTTTTTGAAAAGGGAAGTAAAAACACTTTATGATAAAATTAAAGATTTACATGGAAAATATTTTAGATAAACACATTAAAATTGACAATTTCCATGAAAAATTAAAGAGTAACGTGGTAGACATGTAAAACATTGCTAAATTAATTGAAATATGGAATAGAAACATTTTATGATAGAATTGAAGATTTACATGGAAAATATTTCTGATAAAATTGTAGAAAATGTAGAAAAACATGTTAGAATTGAAGATTATCATGGAAAATTTTATATAGATATAATAATGGTAGGCATGAAAGTATTCCTAAGTTGATTGAAACTGGAATTATAAATATTTTCTGATAAACTTGAAGATTTACATGGAAAATATTTCTGATAAAGTTGAAGAAATATATAGAAAAACATGTTAAAATTAAAGATTATCATGGAAATTATATAGATAAAATGATAGGCATAAAGATAATTATAAGTTGATTGAAGGTGGAATTATAAACATTTTCAGATAACATTGAAAATTTACATGGAAAATATTTCTGGTAAAATTCAAGAAATAGACAAACACGTTAAAATTGACAATTTCATGGAAAATTTTACATATAAAATGGCAGATATAAAAGGTCTTTCTAAATTAATTGAAGTTGGAATTAGAGACATTTGTAATAAAATCAAAGATTTACATTGAAAACGTTTCTGATAAAATAAAGTATATAAGAAGACATATTAAAATTGAAGATTATCATGAAAAATAATACAGATAAAATGATTGATATAAAAAACATTATTAAATTAATTAAAAGGGGAATTACAAACATTTTCTGATAAAATTGAAGATTTACATGGGAAATATTTCGTTAGTCTATGTCTTTTTTATTGGGGCGTTGAGTCCATTGTTGTTAAGAGATATTAAGGAATAGTGATTGTTGCTTCCTGTTATTTTTGATGTTATTTTTATGTTTGTGTGGGTATCTTCTTTTGGGTTTGTTGGAAGAAGATTACTTTCTTGCTTTTTCTAGGGTGTAGTTTTCCTCCTTGTGTTGGCATTTTCCATCAGTTATCCTTTGTAGGGCTGGATTTGTGGACAGATATTGTGTAAATTTGGTTTTATCATGGAATATCTTGGTTTCTCCATCTATGATGATTGAGAGTTTTGTGGGTATAGTAGCCTGGGCTGGCATTTGTTCTCTTAGGGTCTGTATGAGGTCTGCCCAGGATCTTCTAACTTTTATCGTCTCTTGTGAGAAGTCTAGTGTGATTCTGATAAGTCTGCCTCTATAAATTACTTGCCCCTTTTCCCTTACTGCTTTTAATATTCTTTCTTTGTTGAGTGAATTTGGTGTTTTGATTATTATGTGCTGGGAGGACTTTCTGTTCTGGTCCAGTCTGTTTAGAGTTCTGAAGGCTTCTTGTATGTTCATGGGCATCTCTTTCGCTAGGTTAGGGAAGTTTTCTTTTACAATTTTGTTGAAGATATTTACTGGACCTTTAAGATGTAAATCCTTGCTCTCTTCTATACCTATAATCCTTAAGTTTGGTCTTCTCATTGTGTCCTGAGTTCCTGGATGTTTTGGGTTACCAGCTTTATGCATTTTGCATTTTCTTTGATTGTTGAGTTGATGTTTTCTATGGTATCTTCAGCACCTAAGGTTCTTTCTTCTATCTCTTGTATTCTGTTGCTGATGTTGCACCTATGACTCCTGAATTCTTTCCAAGGTTTTTTATCTCCAGAGATGTCTCACTTTGTGATTCTTTATTGTTTCTACCTCCACTTTTAGATCCTAGATAGTTTTGTTCAGTTCCTTCACTTGATTGTTTGTGTTTTCCTGTAATTCTTTAAAGGATTTTTGTGTTTCTTCTTTAAGGGCTTCTGTCTGTTGACCGATGTTCTCCTGTATTTCTTTAAGGGAGTTATTTAAGTCTTTCTTAAAGCCCTCTATCAGCATCATGAGATATGATTTTAAATCCAACTCTTGCTTTTCCAGTGTGTTGGGGTATCCGGGACTTGCTGTGGTGGGAGAACTGGGTTCTGACGTTGCCATGTGGCCTTGGTTTCTGTTGGTAGGGTTCTTGTGCTTGCCTTTTGCCATCTGGTTATCTCTGGTGCTAGCTGGTATTGTTGTCTCTGACTGGAGTTTGTTTCTCCATAAACAGGATCTCTGTAAACCTGTG
Source organism: Apodemus sylvaticus (assembly GCF_947179515.1). NCBI lineage: Eukaryota > Metazoa > Chordata > Mammalia > Rodentia > Muridae > Apodemus > Apodemus sylvaticus. The sequence continues at coordinate 8,746,802 of NC_067485.1, forward strand.
TCCTTACTCCTCTGAGCTCAAAAGTGAAAGCACTGCTGGGAGATCTCTCTCTCTCTTCAGGCAGGCTATGCACAGAAGGGTGTGGAGTTTCCCAGCTCCCTGGTGTCAAGCGGGGACATTTGTACAGAGGGTTGAAAAGCCAGCCGAGGGCTCTTGTCCATTGTTGAGGATCTTCAATCTCTCTCTCTCTCTCTCTCTCTCTCTCTCTCTCTCTCTCTCTCTCTCTCTTTCTCTCTCTCCCTCCCTACCTCTCTCTCTCTCTTTCTCTGTCTTTCTCTCTCTCATTCTCATGTTACATATATGTATATTTGTCTGTGTGTCTGTATCATGTGTCTTCCTGTTCATATATGATACATATATATGATGATATATATGTATATACATAAAATGATACATATATGTACATGTGTTTGCACATCCATGTTTAACTAAATGTGTATGCTTATCCATCTGTATGTTTGCATATATACAACCAGGCACTATATTATGTAAGATAACCCTTTCCTTCCCTTCCTCCTTTCATTCAGAGCACATTCAGAAAGTTGCTCTATTTTTTTTATTACTTCACAAACTAAAATTAAAAATGGGTTAAATAATGGTTCTGCCACCTGCAAGCCACATGGAGCCAAGGATAGCTAGGAACACAGACCTACACAAAGATTTACCTACATCTCCAAGGCGCACACGTGCACATGCATGTGCGTGTGCATGTGTGTGTGTGCTTTTGTAACTCAATCAAGCGTTTCTCCAGTGTGAAATCTGTTGATAGCAGCACTGTGCCTCCTTGTAAAAAGACTCGACATGCCAAAGAATTGAGGAAAAACATCTGCATCTTAAATGTAAGCCTGCAATGAACAGGCGACTGTAATTTTGCCTTTCTTGGGGTGCTGCTACATCTGAAAGCTTTGCTCCTTGTAAGCAAAGGCATAGAACAAATAAGTGAACATATCAGTAATAAATAAATATAACACAAACAAATCATTAAAAAGAGAACTCGGAGAGAAAGATGACGCGACAGTTCTACTCCTGGGCCTCCTAACAGGCAATAAGGACCACTTCCATCTGAAGCAGCATTGGGACCTTCCGTTTATCTGACACTCACTCGGCACCTTCCATCTCTCTGGGACTCACTGCCCTTCCTGAGGTTTACAACCATTTCAAAATGTTTAATGAACGTGGATAAAACATGATTGAAATCCCACAGCAAAGTAGCTCCAAATGGAGATAATGGATCCAGGTTCATGAACTCCAGCTGAACCCTCCCAGGAGGAGAGACGGGAAGGTTCGCAACGACGGACATTCGTACACAGGGAGCTGTTGATGCCGCCGAGAAAAGGAACGTGTGATCCTCTTTACGGACTGACACTCTAAAGCAGTAAGTGTGGGGGACCATCAGAAAAGATGGCTGCCAGCACATTTTCCATGAAGGCTATCCCTTTGAGCTCAGATTCATTTGTCCCATGAGCGCCAACGGTGTGTCCTCATGTCCATGGGGTCTGAACAGGCCACGAGGGACAGACACATACTTGAAACCAGGAACTGCCACCATCTATCAGTCTGCCGCCACAGCAGAAGGTTGCGGTGTATCTCAACTGAAGGTGCCTTAGTCAACATTGCCGAGATGGCCTCGCCCAGGCTAGAGAAAGCTGGGAGGGGGTCCAGTTCCTTGGCTGGGTTAGACATAACCCTGTGGCCATCGGTCTGGCTGGACTCCACCCCTACAGTCACCTGGCTACAGCCAGCTTTCCCCCCTCCCCCGCCCCCACGGTTACCTAGCAACAACCAGGTAACCCAGCCCACTTTAAAAGGAAGATTCTTGCCCCTCCTCTCTCACTTCTCTCTCTTGCCCTCGCTCTTGTCCTGTTTCCCCTCTCCCCCCTTCTTTCTCTTTCCCCTCTTTTCACGTGGTCATGGCCAGATCTCGTCTCGCTATCTTTTCTTTCTCTCTTTACTTCTCTATCTCCTTTTATCTTCCTACTTTTCTATTATAAAGCTTTGAAACTATAGACTGTCTCTTCTTATCAAAACCCACCGCGGCGTAGGCGCATGGAGCAGGCCTCAGCGTCTCCAGCTCCAGGAAAGAACCCTGCTTCGTCCCAGCCAGGCTTCCTTACAGCTACCCGCCCGCCCTCCTCCCGTAGCCTCTCTCTACCGGTACTCAGGCTGTTCTACCCCGGTGTGGTGCACGGGCCCAGCCTGTTTCCCCTCCGCGGGCCTGGCCCATTTTATCCTATAGGCAGAACATTTTCCTATGGAGAATGTGGGTGCTGGCAAGACAACGGGGAAGTTTGTTCTTAGGTTTCAGACTTGAGCAGCCATTAGCAAAGTGCAAAAGGCAGAGCACGGAGCTACGACGCCAAAGGCGAGAGCATTGAAGACACGGTTTAGGAATGACGTGACGGGCTGATGTGATGATCAAGAGTGAAGCTCCAAGTCCAGAGTCTGTGTTCAAAACCCTGCTCAGGCCGGAGCAGCTCAGGAAGTCACAGAGCCTTCCCTGAAGCTGCAGCAGAGAGGGGCTGCTGTGACAGACCCCCAGCTTCCCGTGGCTGGCTGTGAAGTTATCTACCCCAAGCCATCTGTTCGAGTGCAAATTCTTACCCCATACCCCTCCACTTATACACGGTTACCTTTTCTAAACTACCTCTTTCCGCCTCGTCCAAGGGTTTGATCAAGGTTCTAAATTCTTTGCCATACAAAGCTCTAGTATTGTATTTTTCCACAGAGACCTTCCACAAACATTTGCAGAATGTTCTGGACCAGAAAGATTATCCACGGCAGTCACAAGACACAGTGCGGTTGTTCAGTCAGCTGCACGCGTAGGCGCTATGGGGAAATGGAGACCAAAGGTAGACAAGCATTGTGCTTCAGTTACAGAGCAGCACAGCCTCGTGAGGGAAGCACCGGCGGGACAATGACAAGGCATCAAAACCCAAAGGAGGGCTTTGACCCAGTTCTGGATCTAAGCGGTGAACTCGGCCACTACGCAGGCAGCTGCTTCAGACACGCAGAAACCGAGCCTCAGCCTGATGCCACCTTCGAGGACAGGGACACGTTTCTGGATGTGACTGTGGGTGGAAAGAATGTTACTTAATTCAAATATACCATCAAGTCTATCATTCCTACCATCTTATGTGACACTTTTAATATGAAAGGGAGGAAGAAGGGAGGAAGCCGGGAGGCAGGACACAATTTAGCCGAGTAATTCCCACAGCCACTACTGTCCAGTGGGCAGTGAGGAGCTGCCTCACATCTTAACCTGGCTTTTAAGACAAGTTTAATCCATCACCTAAACAGACTTTTCTAAGTTGAGGGATCTGAAAAGCCAGGCGCTCTATTCCACTCTGAGCAGGCTCTTGAGAGGCCAGGAGAAGCCCACCTTAATGCCTGGGCTGGACCTTCGGTGACCATGGGAACAGGGTGGTGAGCTGAGCTGGTGAAAAGCTACCAGACAAGAAGGACGGACTTGCTGAGGGCAAGAAGGACAGACTTGCTGAGGGCAAGAGGGACGGACTTGCTGAGGGCAAGAGGGACAGACTTGCGGAGGACAGAAGAGAGAGGCAGAGGGGCAGAGTTTCCAACGACTCAAAACTTCGTCTGCTTTCGCATAATATTTTCCCCTCCAATTAAACATCCATTTCTTTTCAAAGGAAACCTAATTTAAACAATGTGTTACTGTAATTAAATAAAGAACTCAGTGATACAAACAGCAACATTCTTGTCTGAAATTAAATCTTTCCTGGCTCCTAGTCCTGCCAGGGAATAAAAAAAAAAAAAAAATCTGCAGGGCCTTTGAGCTAAGCTTTCACAAAGCTAGAAAAATATATATAATCAGGAATTTATGGTCAGGATGTGTTGTGCCAGGTCTGTGTAGACAGGGCTCACATCTCTCCACAGCCATGCCAACTGCATGCATACATTAGCAGGGACATTTCTGAGAAGGTCTGAGAGGCTCCCCTCACCACAGCAAGTATATAGTGCTACACATCATGTTTGCCGGAGAAGGACCTCGTGCTGATCTGGAAATCCCAATGGGCAGTAAATGCCACAGGAAATCTTTTCTGTGTATTCCAGTTGCATTTCTCCGTGCCAGCTGCTGACAACCAAAAGGACTCACGGAGGGGTTTCCCTCCAGGATGACACAAAGCTTTAAACAGAAGTGCAGAGCAGAATGAAGATACTTAGAGCAAATTGAAATGATGACCTTCTCAACGTCAAAGAGTTCTCTAACTCCTGAGCGAGGACAGGACAGGCTGCCCTCCATGCACCAGGGCATGCCTGTGTACCTTCTGGGTTACGGTAATAACTGAATAAATACCGAGACATTTGCCACAGGCGCAAACAAGAGCAAAGAACCCATACTTGTGACTGTTTCCAATTACATTTAAGAGCCTAATGGGTCTACCACAGACAGAGCCACCACCCAAATTCTGTCAGCTTGGAGGCAGAGGAGACTCAGACAGAAAAGGAAAGGAGCCAAGATGGCAGAGGGCTTCAGCGGTACACACGGTCCTATCTCCTCTGCCTGGTAGCTGGTATCCTCGGCCCACCAAGGCAGTGTCACTGCTGACCCCAACATGTGGTACATCATCCTTTTATTCGGCTCCATGCTAAAAACACAAGACCTTGAGAAATACTCCTCATGAGACAAAGGTCTTGTTCCGCCTCTTCTTCCTCTTCAGGGCACGTCTCGTGCCCTGACAGTCCTGGAAGGTCAGGAAGGACAGGAAGGCACAGTGCCTCCACCTGTGGCACTACCAGTCACGTCCCAGGAAGATGATCCAAGCTCACACACACGCGCATCTTACCAGTGGCCCTAACAGTCATATCCCAGATACTCCAAGGTCATATCCCAGATACTCCAAGGTCATATCCCAGATACTCCAAGGTCATATCCCAGATACTCCAAGGTCACGAGCAAGAAATCCAGACAAAGGAAGTTACCAGTCAAGAACAGAGTGTGGAGGTCACACAAGGGCAGGCAGAGTAAGTGACTCAGAGAAGACAAATTTCCAACAGGATAAAGTCTGAATGTTGAGTGGCAAAATGTGGGTTCTATCAACATATTCAGTCAAAAGGCAATGTCCATCGCAACAGTTATGACAGGAACAGCAGCAAGAATTAGTGAAACTTAGGAAGCATCTGATACATTACACTGCTTACAACATACCTTGGCATAGACACAGCTACATTGCCTTTGGCAGCTGAGAAAAATCAAAGGGACAAGAGCTTGAGGAAATTGGCCAAGGTTGCCCTGCTATCAAGACAAGGAGCTAAGAGTCGGACAGTGTGGCCCCACCATCAGCAAGCCAGCAGGCATTCGAGGACCTGCTGCCTCACAAGAACCATGAGTTTCTGCATTACTGGCAGGCTGCTTCGAGGCTCAGAAATTACCCTACACATAGTGGCCTCCAAAGAAGGCAGCTTCCCATCTTGAGTGTGGAATTGCCTTGTTATCCCTAGCATGGAAGGTCCTAGAAGTCCAGATACCAACAACGCTGAGACCAAAAACCCAGGACATGTAGAAGGATGCCTATGTTCCTTCCCGGGGCCTTACATAACAGGATGTAACCCTCTTCTTACATTCATAACATCTGATCATTTTTCCATCTTGGAGTCAGTATTAACTAGCAGTGCTCTCATTGGAAAGTCAAATGGAGGAATATTTTCAGGCATTAATTTAAAAGTAAGTGGGAAAGTTGGCCATGAAAGAGAAAAAAAAATCTCATAAAATGTTTCATTAGAAAGGCATTTCAAGCACTGTAAATGTTCACACTTTGAACACCCAATCTGAACACATGACATTTTCCAAGCAGTGTGGCTAAAGAGGCCTTCTCACCATCAGAGATTGTAAGAAAGACCTGGGTATTGCTTGCTCTGTGGGAAGGACTAGGAACTATCTGACCAACTCAAGGTGAACATATTCCTCTAAAAGAATAATCAGAATGTGCCCACATGTCTAATCTAATCTAAGTATGTCACACCTGTTTATTCAACACACTCAATGCCTTATCCAACAGTCCAAAAGGGTGGTGTTAAGAGTCTTGGCATACAGACAGACAACATGAAATACATGTAGCTTCACGTAGCTTACATCCCAATGGCCAAGACAGACATTGAATAAGGGCACTATTGCAGAATGCAGTTAACAGCATGGGAGAAATACACAGTATACATCACAGATGACAGTGGGACACACAGCTATTTCCAGATGGGCAGCTAAGGGTGGGAAAGCTAAAGAGGAACAAAGCCAGAGGAAAACAATCCAGGCAAACGGAGATGGCAAGGAACAGGGACTCAGTGTCTGGAACTCAGTAAGTGAGGGAAGAAATAGAATAAGATTTAATGAAGTTACCATAGTTAGGGTCTGAAATCCCCATGGGTCCATGTATTGAAGTCTTTTTCCCTTGCTTGGGAACTAAGCACTAAAGTGCTATGGGAACTAAGAATTAATGCCATTGGGAAGAGACTGCTACATGGTATCTATGCCACCGAGCATGTTCTCTTAAAGGGGTAGTAGTGCCGTGTGGCAATGTGACAGTTTCCTAGGAATTCAAACATTCTGCCCTGCATAGAGGCATTAAGATTCAGGACGTAAACATGCCAAGCCTCAGGAAGGGCCTGAAACCTAGAGGATTATTGTGGTCCCTCCTTCCTCACTGAACAGCAATGGCAGCTGAGGAAAGGAGAGCCCAGCCTGTCCAGCTGCCTGGGCACTGGAGAGAGCTCTAGAGATATAATTTTAGGAGTCATTATTCAAGCTGGGATGGGCTTTCCAGTGATGCTTTTGACTAAGACACACTCCTGTAAGTAGCTATAGCAGTTTGAACAAAATGTCCCCCCAATAGGCTCGTCTACTTGAACACCTGGTCCCCACTGGGTGGTCCTGGTAGGGGACATTATAGAACCTTTAGGAGGTACAACCTTGCTGGAGGTAGTACGTCATTTATGCTGGACTTTGGGTTTGTAACCTTGACCCACTTTCTTGCTCCCCCATTTTCTGTGCATTGTTGAAGATGTGATCCTTCAGCTTCTTGCTCTTGTTGCTTGATATCATGACAGCCCACCATGATGCCTGGCTCCCTCTGGAAGCAGGGAACTTCAGGGAACAAATGTAAAGGCAGGGGAGAAACATCAGAAGCCAAGAAAGAGAAGCTGATCCCTATAAATGCAAAACTGTCTGTGAAAATGGAGTGAGAGACTCAAGAGGGAGTCAGAAGGGACTGGTGGATGTTGGTTTGTTTGTTTGTTTGTTTGTTGGTTGGTTGGTTGGTTGGTTGGTTGGTTTTTCTAAACAGGTTTCTCTCTGTAGTTCTGGCTGTCCTAGAACTCAATGCGTAGACCAGGCTACCCTCAAACTCAGAGATCCACCTGAGTGTTAGGATTAAATGCCTCTGTCACCACCACCTGCTGTTTCTGTTGAATTTGTGAGCACAAAAGCCTGGTAACTATGACCAGATTCATTCCAGTGAAAGAAGAAGATGAAAATAAAATAAAACAAAGCAAAATAAAATAAAATAAGCAATGGGCCTGGAAAGAATGAATGGAAGTGATATGAACTTGAAATAGAGATTGTGGACAAATATTTTAATTCCTACTGCAAAATACCATAAACTAGGTAGTTTAGATACCGTAGGAATTGATTTCTTCCCTCCTAAAGGCTGGAGTTCAAGAGCAAGTGGCTGGGTGGCTGGCAGACACAGTGTGGGCTTTGGGACCCCGTCCTCATCCACGGGGCCTCCTTGCTTCACACTCACACAGTGGAAGCATTGCCACATGGACACCCCCTTTTGAAAGTGTGCTAGCCTCATCTATGAAGGGTGATCTTCTATGACCCAGTCTCAGAAAGGCTCCATATGGCAACATTGTAAGCTGTAATTTCTGTAGTTGGGTTTCAATATAGATTTTGGAGGAGCATAAACATGTGACCACAGGGGGGGGGGGAGCATGGGAAAGAAGTTTGTTGTTTAGCCAAAGAGTCAAAATTTTTCATTTCTTTTCTTATATTTCTGTTTTGTTTGTATTTGTTTTAGGATGAGCTATGAGGGTGGGATCACATACAGCAGGAGAGGCAAGGGCAAAGAGGTCTGCAGTAGTAGAGACAAAAATGACTGTGGAGCAGGCACAGTTCTTCTGCTGCCATGGAGAGAAGGCCGAGAAGTCCAGCCGGGTGGAAGCCCCTCTGTTATGACTCCTTTTGAAAAATCTGGAGTTTCCCATCTTCTCAGGGGCCTCTCTTAGCTGATTTACTTTCAGGAGACACAACTAACATTCATTTCATTGGCCACTCCAGTCTGGTTGTGAGTTAGGCAGAAGAACAAGGGCTTTTATTGGAAGTAGGTAAATAACTAGAGAAGTGAAATGTAAACCCTTTGCACACACAGCCTAGCACATAGTAAGGCCAAAGCCAAATGCAATGATTACCTTATGCTAACTTTGCATTTTACAGAAGTTAAGGGATAAGAAGAAAGCAGCTAGCAAGAGGGCTAGAAATAGAAACACTATATGATGGAAAATTTGAAACTAACCCTTCAGTGCTAATTTAAAGCAACAGATGACTTATATTTCCCTATTCTGCCAGAGAACAGGGCATTGGATTTGGATGCGAAGATAGAATCTTCAGCTTAGCAATTATCAAATGAAGTATGACTCTGACCTAAAGTCTAGACGTCACCTATGAATATAGATAGAAACAATCTTCTAGGCTGAGAGCATTTAAAGGTCAGCTGTTTGTTCGGTTGTTGAATTATGTGCTCTTATATTGTGCTATGAAAATAAGCTGGACATTTGTTTTGAGGTATCAGAGAATCTGAGTATTGGCTTATATCTGTAGTATGTAATGTGTCTTATCCATGTTATCCTTTAAAACATTTTCTAAATCCACATTAACTTGTTCAAGAAAGTTGTAACACTTGCCAAAAACAAATGGAGATGCTTCAGTCAGGAAAACTCTATGATGGAAGTGTCTCTGGGGTTGGGGCAGAGGCCTGAATCCAGAAAGGAAAAGCTCTGGCTACGTGCTGCTGGTATTGAGTAATGATCCAACTGTTCAGCTGTTCCTGAGTTTGCTTCTTGGATGCTCAATTGCTGTGATAAGACATTGACCAAATGTAGCCTGGGGAAGGACGGGCTCATCTGTCTTATAAGCCACGGTCCATCATGAGGGGAAGCCAGGGCAGGAGCTGAAGCAGGGACCACGGAGAATCGCTGCCTACTGTTTGCTCTGCTACCTTTTTCACATCTCCTACAACCAGCCCTGGGTAGCAACACCCACAGTGGGCTGGGTGTCTGTAATACATAGGATTGTAACATGTGGGCATAAGCTAATTTGTCAAGGTTAGGTGTGAGAAGTCTTGATGCCTTGGATGAGTGAGTGTGAAGGAGTAAAACCATTTTTTCAGAAAATAAGAAGGAAGGCACCTACAGTCCTGTCGATGTTCCATCCATTCAGCCGTGTTAGCTTCTTCTGGTTAAAGACGCCCGCTGAGCCTGGCCTTTCCCAAGAATAACTGACCACAGACCATACACATTCCCTTACAATATCCCATTGTCCCTTATCATGTTTTTGTTGGCTGGCTTCAGAAGCGTGTGTGTGTGTGTGTGTGTGTGTGTGTGTGTGTGTGTGTGCATTCACATACTCATGAGCATGTTCATGTGTGTGTGTGTGCGTGTGCGTGTGCGTGTGCATGTGCGTGTGTGTGTGTGTGTGTGTGTGTGTGCAAGCGCACACGCGCATGTGCTGGGAGAGATTCCCAGCTGTATGACTGCAAGATCTAACCTTCACTCTAGAAGGCCATGAGGCAGAGAGCTGCCCTGTCACCCTCATCATGGGAACTAGGGAACCATCCTCTCTGGGCCAGGACCTTCCTCCTGGGGGTTGACTCTAAAGAAAGTACAGAGATACAATGGAGAGTCATCCAAATGGCCCTGCTGCAGGAACAAGATCCCGAGTTCATAGCCATTGCCTACACAAGGAAGGGTAAAGTCTCTGCAGGCAAGGCCTCTGATGTTCCCACCAGGTCATTCCCAGGACAAGATTTCATCTTTGATTCTAAGTACCACTTCTCATTTTCTCCACCTGACATCTGGGTTCTAAGTGAAGAGTTTGTATCAACAAACCTTCTTTGTCCTCATTTGGATGTCCACAGTCAGATCCTACACCTATCCGTGAGAATATTCTAGAATTCATCTTTAAGCACATGTCAGAGGTGGCATTTAGAAGAAGAGCTTTGGAACATGCAACCTTCTGGTGCACAAGAGTGGCCAGGTGAATCAGATGCTACTGAGATTCCTGTGCCCTGACTGCTGTGTTGTAGACACATTAACGCAATTCACTGCTAGGTGGAGCTAACGTAGACACAGACATCACGGAAAGGCTTTCATCCTGAATCTTACCTCCAGACCATTTATACTGATTAATTTATAAGAATCCACCCCACTTCCTCCAGTTTAGCCAGGGTCCTTTCCCCAGCCCACCCCTACAATCACTTAGTACTTTCTCTGTCGTCAGAAACAATCCACTCTGTCTTTGTGCTGAAACAATCACCTTGTGTCCATTATGTTGTTCACACAAAACTTAAAGAAATAGTTTTTTGAAACATACATTCAACCAGTGGACAAGTTACAAACATGAATTTTAAAATGCTGAGATTCAAAAGAAATTATTCCTGATAAATTTTTGTTGACAGCAAAAGCCAAATTCAATGGATCCCCCTTTTAAAAAGGAAATGGGAATCTACCAGTGTTAATGGCAAGAATTAATTTAAAATGTTACTACAGGTAGCAGCGTATCTTTGTTCTCATCTTCTGATTGGTGAGAACACACACACACACACAGTTTTACCTAAATACAATAGGTGATGGCACGAGGGTAAACACTTTCTCCTAGTGAACTCAGCATATGGACCACTATTTAAAACAAGCAACCACCAAATGTGAGAAGTCCCATAGTGTCAGCTTATCACACAGGCCCAGGGTTTTCCTTGTTAAAAGGAATGATCCCGTTTCCATGGTATCTGAGGAAAACTTTAATTTATGAGCAACGAATGCACTGTCGTCAATAGACATTCGTAACTTAACTCATCCTCCCTATAAAAAACTGTCAGACAGCCAGGCAGACACACCTTTAACCCAAGTGCTCAGGAGGCAGAGGCAGGCAGATCTCTGAGTCTGAGGGCAGCCTGATCTACAGAGTGAATTCCAGGATAACCAAGGCTACATAAAAGAGAAACTCTGTCTCAAAAAACAAAGAGAGGGGGGGGGGGAATATGGTGTTTGATACTTATTTGGAGAGAGGCTACTTTGAGTTTACTAATCTGTCCTCTTATTTCCTCTCCTTTTTGGTCCTCTTTGGGTACAGATACTAAGGGTCAGAATAATATGGAGAACAGGCAGCTGATCCTCAGGTGTGGAGCTCAAAAGCTAGGTAGGGCTCATGCATAGAGAAGCAAGAATCAGAAGCAGATGCGGAAGTCTGACTGGGAGTGAGATTCCTTTCCACCACACACTAGGGGTGGATACACCTAAGGTCACAGAGGAAGACTGGCAACAGGAGGCGCTTCACAAAGAACAGAAAGAGCTACCCTCATCATGCAGAGACCAGAAGGTAACCAGGCAGACAGCATGCGAGCCCTTCCGACTCCAGCTGAGGATCAGCGAGAAGGAACAAATCTCAGCAGGGCTTTTCCCTGAGTTTGTGTGGAAGGCACAAGAGCCCTTTTCTCTGTCAGGAACAATGGATACTCAGAGCCAGAAAGAACATTTCTGTTGTCAAAGTGATACTCCGCCACACACATCTACCTGGGCTTGACCGCCGTGAAGTTCACTCACTATTGTCAAGTGCCACGTTTGAGAGCAGGGCATCAGATCTGGCCTGCCAATCCCAGGGCCCTTTTACCTACTGCCACCAAACCACCTAAACCAGAACTGCAGTTTTGGCGAGGCTGTTGAGAAGGCTCCCAGGTTAAGAGCACTTGCTGCTCTCTAGAGGACCCAGGTTCAGTTCCTAGCATTCGTATGATTCACTCATTGCAGGGACACTAGCGCCCTCTTCGGGCCTTCACAGGCTTCTGCATGCATGTGGTGCATGTAAACGCATACAGAAGAATACACAAATACATAAAATAAATATCAGATGGACATGGTGGTATAAGCCTTTAATCCAAGCAAACCATAGAGTGGCAGGTGGGGTGGATCTCTGTGAGCCTAAGGCCAATCTGGTCTACAAAGTGAGTCCCAGGCCAGTCAGAGCTATATAGTCTCTCTCTCTCTCTCTCTCTCTCTCTCTCTCTCTCTCTCTCTCTCTCTTTCTTCCTCCCTTTCCATCTCTCACTCACTCCCTCCATCTCTGTCCCTCTGTCTCTGTATCTCTGTCTCTGTCTCTCCTCTCTCTCTTCCTCTCTCATGCACACACAAAGACAACAAATAATAGATTTAAGAAACGGAAAGCTTTCCTTATTTATCTTACCTGGAAAAAGCTAAACAGTAAAAAAAAAAAAAAAAAATACAAAACATGCATTGGTAGCATGAGTAAATAAAAAAGGGTAAGCCTGCCAGAGCATGGCACTTACGGAGTGCTAGATGCTCGTTTGTGAAATGTCCATCAGTAGGCTCTTTGTGGTTGCAGTAACAGAACCGTGATCACACAGGGAGTGGAGATGGAAGTAGATGGGCCCTGTAGAGTCCTGGGAAAGCTACCTCCCAGGAAAGGCACAGGCAGCCCGCTTCCAGGGCAACGGGGCCCTAGGCATGCAGCCTCATGTCTTCCTTCCCTCTGTGGAGGTTCATAGGCCCAAGCACCATAGCCATGGCTCACCACAACCTGGAGAGGCTGGCTGTACATGGAGCCCCGGGTACAAACGACTTAAGGAAGGCCTGCGTGGATAGGCTTGCTTAAGATATCCATCCAAGACCACTGAGTGTGGCCAGAGGGTAGATAGTACAATATGGTGGTGACTCTCTTGATCACTGTGTTCTTGCTATGTACAAAAGAGGGGTCAAAGCAGACTAAGTTGCTGGGTAGATGATCCCCAAAGCAAAGGATTAATGAGAGGACCGGGAAAGGGTAAAATTGGACCACAAAAAGGCCATGTGGCTATAAAGATAACCATCCTTTATATGCATTGTAACCTGATATTCTGGTCATCATGGGTGGGGTAGAAAATGTCCATGGCTCTTGTATCTCTTGCCTCTATAAAAACTGTTGCAAATGCTACCTGGGAAACAGCAAGACTCCAGACTCCAAACTGTATCTCTGGTCACCAGACAGCCTTAGTGGTATACTATACCAGGGGAAATCTTTGCTCCGCCTTCCTCGGATGTCTGGATACACAGGGCTTATTTCTGCACCCATGAAGTCCATCTGCCAGCTCTCATGCTCCTTGGAGTGAAGTCACATTGAGGAGTGAGGGAGAAGGGGGCCCCCAGATGCAGGGATGTTAGTCAGGAGGCAAGATGAGTGTCCTGTGGTGTTAGCATGGGAGACAAAAGTCCTAGTGTGGGTGTCTTAAGATTTCCTCTGGCCCTGGAATTCCCAAGCCTTCTCAGAACCTCAAAGCCCAGTCCCCGGTGCATGCTAGGCTGATGGCGGTGGAGACAGACAACAAGCTCAACTGTTGACCCCACGTCCTTGTGGGTAACACTGCGGACATCTGTATAGCAAATGGAGATTCTCTCTCTCTCTCTCTCTCTCTCTCTCTCTCTCTCTCTCTCTCTCTCTCTCTCTCTCTCTCTCTTTCTCTCTCTCTCTTTCTCTCTCTCTCCCTCCCTCCCTCCCTCCCTCCCCCCTCTCTCCCTCATTCTTGCTCTGTTCCTTCTTTATAAAGCAAGTTAACCTATACAGGTGGGAAGATGAAAAAAATTAAAAGACACCACAGCGTTAAGAGACAAAGAAATGAAAGACAACCTTTTTGATTTTTGGTGCAGTGAAATCTGCTAACAGCCCAGCCTCCACTCACAGAGGCTGGTATTTCATGATCACCCCTGAGTTATGGATACAACAACACTGATAAGTGGAGAAATACTTTGAGGCTTTTACACAAAACCTCCATGACTTTCTCACCATGAGATGAAGTATGAGAAGTGTGGGTCCCACGGTGATTAAACAGATTTTATAGGCAATGCTTCAAACAAGCACCAGGCTGTGTGTCTTCAGCTATTGTTGCGATGATTTCATTAGGTTCTCTGATAAATAATGCAGGCTCTAATGATGCATTTCCTCTTTTAAAAAAACCCACAATGGAAACTCCATTTCATAAAGCAAAGAAGAACTATGGCTTCTGTTTAATTTTTATTACTTTTAAATTAATCTGTAAGGCCTTAAGAAGTGGATACTGACTTGAAAGGGGAGAATAAAAGGGAGGGAAAAGGTTTACCTGTTTAAAAGGTGAACCCATGCCCGGGTGAGTGGAAAATGGATCTAGGTCAATAGCCAGCACGGAAACCCCACCTTCCTCCACTAAGCCCTTTCCAGATCACAAAAGAAAGCGGTCCTGCCAAATTAAAACTCTCCATAACAATAAACCCTGATTTAATGCAGTCATTATTTTTCCATTAAATCTGAATATCATCTAATGCATGGATGTTATTTTAAACCTACTACACTAATGCAAACCCAGCATTCCTTATAAATCAGACCTAAATGCTCAGTCAGTAGTCATTACTGCTATTGACAATCACAGGACCTCATCCCCAAGGGCACAGCCTCCTCAACCCCTGCCTCCAGACACAGGCGGAAAGAACAGAGATGTATTTCTCCAGTGGAGATGCTTGCTAGAGCGCATGGACTGAGTCAGTAAAACCCTGGAGCTCTCGGCCTAATCTGGTCCAACACGTGACCCTTGCTTCTCCAGGCCACACGAGGCTGGGAACAGTTCGGACTTACACTTAAAACACCAGGGAAATAGAAACTTCTTTAAGGGTTTAAAGCAGAGGAAAGCTGATGGTGGAGATTGGGCCCACTGGGAAAGATGTATATGGAATGGCTGAGAGACTGGACAGGAGATGGTACAAGCCAAAGAGTAGGCAGTTCTGTAACCATGGGCAGTTCTACAACCATGGGCAGTTCTACAACCATGGGCAGTTCTACAACCAAGAGCAGTTCTACAACCAAGAGCAGTTCTACAACCGTGGGCAGCTCTGTGATCATGGGCAGTTCTGTAACCATGGGCAGTTCTGTCTGTAACCATGGGCAGTTCTGTAACCACGGGCAGTTCTGCCTGTAACCATGGGCAGTTCTGTAACCATGGGCAGTTCTACAACCATGGGCAGTTAGTTCTACAACCATGGGCAGTTCTACAACCATGGGCAGCTCTGTGACCATGGGCAGTTCTGTAACCATGGGCAGTTCTGTCTGTAACCATGGGCAGTTCTGTAACCATGGGCAGTTCTGTCTGTAACCATGGGCAACTCTGTGACCATGGGCAGTTCTGTAACCATGGGCAGTTCTACAACCATGGGCAGTTAGTTCTACAACCAAGAGCAGTTCTACAACCATGGGCAGCTCTGTGACCATGGGCAGTTCTGTGACCATGGGCAGTTCTGTCTGTAACCATGGGCAGTTCTGTAGCCATGGGCAGTTCTGTATGTTACCATGGGCAGTTCTGTAACCACGGGCAGTTCTGTGAAGAGCAAGTAACACCAGGAATCATGGGCAAGAGATGTTGGGAGAATATGGAAAACACATCAGGCATTCATAAACTCAGATGAGACTTGAGCAATGGTGATAATGCTGTTTAGCTGGGCAGTGGTGGTGCATGACTTTAATCCCAGTGCTTGGGAGGCAGAGACAGGCAAATCTCTGAGTTCAAGGCCAGCCTGGCCTACAGAGTGAGTTACGGGACAACCAGGGCTACACAGAGAAACCCTGTCTCAAACAAAAAAAATGCTATTTAAGTCACAAAGCAGAAACATTTTGCACCTGTCCTTTCCCTTTTCTCTGACCATCTACCTATTGACTAAATGCATGAGAAGACAGCTGATATCAGAGTCTCAGAAATGTAGAGACATTTGTCCCTAAGACAAGAGCCACGCAGAAGAAGGAAGGGTGTGGCTAGAGATAGCTGTGTTCCTATTCTATTGTCTGCCTGGGCTGGGCAGCTCCAAACTTTGCTTCAAGTGCTACCACACACGTTCTGCTAAGAACCACCTAGGTTGGTAAGAACTTATTCAACCACTGTTAATTTGCTGAACCCTAAATAGTCTGTGGGATACTGAGTATCACAGTTGTTCCCTAGGGGTTTAGTCTAGCCTCTGGGGAGAAACTTTGTTCTAAGAGGGCTTTGTCCTGGGCCAGGTTCTAAAGTTGGAACCCATAGGTGTCTCTTTCAAGTATCCCTTACCACTGTTGTCTGACTTGGGGATAGGCACACACGCTACAGAAAAGGCTGGTCAGAGCCTGGTCAGCCTGGTTGTAAGATTGAACCCAAGAGGGTTCGACGTGTCTTTAGGATTGTGCCCTGCAAACTTAGAAACTAAAAGCCACAGACAAAGTTACATGTGATTGTGGGAACTGACAAAAGAGACTTGGCTACTCACCAGAGGTCAACGGTCAACTGAGGGAGAGAGAGAAATAACCATGGAAACCCAGCTGCAGTCCGAACCTTGAGAGCAAGTCATCCCAACCACCACAGAACTTGACAGCTAGTGGAACTAGCAGACTCCTTTATGGTTTTAAATGATTCCAGCTTTCTATAGCTAGCTTGGAGAGACCTAAGTGATACAGGGTAGTTGGTTCTCCAAAGGATCAGCATGTGGCAGATTTATTTTACTTACTACTATTTCTTTCTTGTAAAGTTTTAATATTTTTTATCATGTCTCCCAGGAGCTAAAACGGTGATCATCTTAACTCTCATAGGATGACAATACATTTCTCACCCTCAGTGTATACCCACCTTAAATATATTTCCAACGCAATACAGACATCCCTACCATTGTCCTCCACCTCAAGGCGACTTTCTTAACTTCCAATGTCTGCATAGAAGCCACACCTCAACTCCTCCTGTCATCTGGCTGATTAATATCTGCCTCCTGCCTTTTATTATCTTTGTTCAAATGTGATCTGAGACCCTAGGCCCTCAGTCAAGGGACAGGCAAACCCCACGTAAGCCAGCTTCTAGAGATGCCACCTTCTCTGAAGTCTTACTGCAGGTGACAGTGGTGGTCAAAGCTTGCCTGTCGCCTTCTCCTCTTTGATGATAGGTCTCCACACGTGGACTTTAAGGCCCTCCTTGAAGTCAAACGCATGGTTTACTGTGAGGTCTAGGAGGCACTCAGTACAGGCTGCCCAATGACCAATTAAATCTGTACATTTTTAACTTTACTATCCTAACAGTGTGCTATGAGGCTCTGGGTCCCTTTTTTGCCCTTGACTCAAACAATTCAAGATATTTCATAAACTTACTTTTCTTGTACTGACAGGGTGTAGAGACGGCATGAGGAAACCCACTACTTTGAATTCTAATCTAAGAAATTAGTAACATAGGAAGAGATATGTTTTGCCTTGTATCCCAACAGGGTTAGAAGCCATAGCTCCTGTCCAGTGCAATGGGCTGCCCAGCTCCTTCCATTTGTAGTTGGCAAGGTTGGCAGCGTAGGGGTTAGAGGTCATATGTATGGCAGATCGGGACTGGGTGGGTCATTTAAGTGACAGGGGTGAGGGGGAGACAAAAAGTTGAGGCAGGTGGGAGGAGCCCCGGAGAGCAGTAGTGGGTAAATCTGATTAAAATACACTGTAGACATATATGAAATTCTTAAAGAGCAAATAAAAAATAAAACATTTAAAAAAGAGCACTCTCATTACTCAAGGCACTGTCCATGCATAATTTAGAATTCAGTTGTCAAGTTCAACAAAAAAAGCTTGAGAGGACAAAGAAAGCTTCCGGCATGAATGAGCTGTAGAGCAATCTATAAGGTTTGGGGGAAATGACATTCTATAATATTAAGTCCTAAAAGGCATAAAAAAAAAATCTGACCCTTGACTCAAAGGTTTATCTCCAGTAAAGATGTCTGCCCTTCTCCTCAGAGGCACTGCATACCTTGTGACTCCTTATGTGGTATGTGTTGATACTATATTTTGAAAGTTTTTTGTTTATTTTATTAATTATTATTACTTTTATTTTTTTACAGTCCAGTCTTTACCCCCTTCCCAGTTCACCCTCCCACAGTTCATCCTGTTGCTCCTCCTCCCTGTCTCCAAGAGAATGTCCTGACCCCCTCCATCCTCCACTCCCACCCCCAACTCCCCACCAGGTCTCTCCACTCCCTGGGGCCTCAAGTCTCTCGAGGGTTAGGCACATCATCTCTGGGTATACCACTCACACTGAAGAGCAGTCCATGCTATTCATTCTCACTGATGTAGCACATGGGGCCTAGAAATATGTCTACAGCTACTTTGGGTTTCCTAGGTGCAGCCCTACAAATTGGAACTTCTCGTTCTGCATTCTGTATATAATATACAGAGTGGGGGCATTTATCTGAGCAAGAAAGCTTACCAGCTGTTATGCCATGGAGGAATAACACACACACACACACACACACACACACACACACACACACAGAGCAACCATTAACTGCCTGTGTCCCTCACCCTCATCCACCCACCACAGCATCGTTAACAGGCCCAGTCTTGTGAAGGTCTCATCCCGGTAGCCGCTGCAGCTGAGTTTGTGTGTGCAACAGCCGCCTCACCTCCAGAGAACGGCATTGCACAGCAGTCTTTCCCATCCTTCTGCTCCAAACACTTTTTCCCCACAAGACTTGGAAAGAAGGGTGGAACTGTCCTGCATGCGGGCAAGCGCTCACCAGGCACCGGCCTCACCTCTTTGTCTAACTAGTTGTGTGTTACCCACCACCCACTGCCAACGGTGCTTCCCTGACCAAGGCTGACAGCAGAAGCAGTCAGTGGGTATAAATGTCAGCATTAGGCTACTGAGATGGCTCCACTGGTGAAGCTGCTTGCTGCACAGGCCTGGGGACCTGAGTTCAATTCCTGGGGGCCACATTAAGGAGGAGAGAAAGGACCGACTCCACAAAGTTGACCTCTCACTTCCACACTTACATCATTGTGTGCATACACATGAATGGCACACACACATTCAATAATAACACATAGAATTTAAAATTATTTAGGATGTAGTCTGATACCATACGTAGTTTATAAAACTACAATCGTAAATCCTGCCCCAGGAACTATGAGCTTTCTAGTCACGGGCTACTGACAAGGTTTATAGTGACTGGTAGGAGTCCCTGCTATGGAGTGGGCCAAAAATCCCATCAGGAAGTACTGTCCCCATGATGGTGATGCCACTGCAGAACCCATGGGCGCATCTCGATACCTGGCAGGGTGGTGCTACAGAGTCTAGCTGAGTGAGTCTGACGACCTCTCTCTGCCAGAGCCTGCATAGTACATTCTGGGATGTGAAAACCGGCTGGCAGGGAGAAAGCTACAGCTCAGTCCAGGCTTGATTTCCCTACATCCTACAACCCAAATACACAAATGCAGCTTGCATTTGTCTAAAGCAGACTTCTTTCTTCTGTGCCTTCGAAGGGTATTTTGTTGTGTAGACACTAGAATGAATAGATAACCACTGAGTTCAGAGTCAATGTTTTAAACTATTACTTTAGAAATTTAATTATCTTTCTTTGATAGTTTACCCTTTTCAGTTTTTTAAAGTAATATCTGATATCCTGAAGTTTCCCTGCATTGACTTGAGTATAATGTTCATTTTTTTCCATCTCATTTGGGGTTTACGAGGCTCTCTAAATGGAGGATTAGTGTTCAGCAAATCTTGAAACCCTGTCAGACCTGACTCTGATGCTGTGCCTCCTCCCACCTCTCCTCCACCCCCCTGGATTCCCACTGAACTTACACCAAACCTTATTCTGTGTATTTCCACCTATGACTTTTACTGAAATGTACAGAATTTCTCTGGCTGCCCCTGCTGAGCACACATATTCTCTCTTCAGCCATGTCTTATGTGATATTAAGACATCTGACGCCCATTGAACAGTAACTGTGCTATTGTTTTTGTTTTTCCATTCAAATTGGTGAAGTGCCACCCCAACCCCTATAGACAGCTCACCTACAGAGACAGCCTACCAGGAAGGAAGATCTGACCCATCCCCATGGTGCTGTGAGGCTCTGGCTGCTGGCAGTGGTCGGTACGACTCCATCAGAGTAAGCACAGCCCATCCAATCCCAGGCTTTCTGGACGTGTGTCAGTGTGTGTCCCTTCTTCATGCTCTCATCAACCCAGTCAGGTTTCCAGGACCAAGCCAAGATGGATGAACTGCTGTGTGTGTGTGTGTGTGTGTGTGTGTGTGTGTGTGTGCTAGATGTAATGGCTGCCACATAGTAAATGCACAATTAATAGTTTGTGTGGTAGAAGTCCTTATTTGCAAAAAGTATATACATATATTTAACATGTATATTGTTATATAAATACAATATATAGGTATTTAAGTACATATTCTGTAACACACACACATTTTATATAAACCACCAACTTTAAGCTCCATCTTGAGGTGGGCAGAAAACCAGCCCTTCTTCTTTTCTTCTCCATCCCGTGAATCACATCAAAAGCCCAAAATCCTACACCACAACAAAGTCCTGAATGGACAGCGCTGCTATCTGTCTGCCTGGTTACTGCAAAGTCACCAGCATCTCTGTCCACACGGACACTCTAGGGCTCCTGTAGCCAGCTTGGGTGTGGGGACTGTGTGCATCACATACTTTCTGAAGATGGCTGTCTGAAAAGTAAGACTGGGTCCCAGGATCTCTCAGATTGCTGAACCATGATCATGCAGAATCTCTAGGTCCTCCTCCTCTTCCCCTTTTTCCTCCTCTCCCTCCTCCTCCTTCTCCCTCTTCTTTTTCTCCTTCCTCTTCCTCCTCTTCTTCCTCCTCTTCCTCTTCCTTATCCTCTTTCTTCTCTTCTTCCTCCTCCTCTTCCTCCTCCTCCTCCTCAGAAAATCCTCCAGACTTCCGAGTGCTTAGACATTTAAAATACAGGCTAAATAACCATACTGTCACCGCCATCCCCATCCGCTCCTTGGGGACAGTGCAGGATACCTGTCTGCTTGGATGGAGGGACAGAAACGAAAAACAGCACTAACACTCAGCAGAAGGGTTAGCCTGTCACACTGGGGCTGACTGCACTAATTTACTGGCTGGTTAACTTAGAAAAGGCTAGGCACTGAGTGGGAGTGGGAAAGGGCCCACAGAGCGCCAGCCATCCCTGCCAAGAATCTCTGGTGCTCAGTGGACCAGATCCTCCTGAGTGGAGGAGGGAAGGGCCGCAAAAGGAGGAAAGTCTGTCAGTCACATTAGAACCAGCATGCTAGGCCGCTAAAGTCTTTCCTTCTAAGGCCCTCTAGAATGCTACTTCTGACTAAGGCATACGTCACCTGTTAGACGCTGGTGAAATCCACTTGGCTGTAGAGGATTGTTACAGGCAGTACCTGAGTAGTCATCCCAAGAGGAGCTAAACTCTTTCCTGAAGTTCTACAGAAGCAGCCCCGAGGGATCACTCAGCCCAGGTAGGTGATAGGTCCCAAGAGGGGACCAGGCTTTACACATTCAGAAGGATGCCTTATGTTCTCTAGGGAACCGGTTGACTCACACTCAAGAGCCCCCGGGAACTGAGCCTCTGGTGCCTGCAGTGGTGATCCGTTCACTTACATTTCTCTCTCTCTCTCTCTCTCTCTCTCTCTCTCTCTCTCTCTCTCTCTCTCTCTCTCTCTCCCCCCCCCCCCCCAAACAGGGTTTCTCTGTGTAGCCCTGGCTGTCCTGGAACTCTCATTTAGACCAGGCTGGCCTCGAACTCAGCAATCCTCCTGCCTCTGCCTCCCAAGTGCTGGGATTAAAGGTATGCACCACCACTGCCCTGCTACAGTTCTTTTTTAAAAGCAAATTTGGTTTTTCTGTCTCCGTCTCACTTCTGACACTAGCGTCTAGGAATCACTCTGGACAAAGCCTGTCCAGACTCTGATTTAGAGGGACTCAGGCTGTCAGTCCTCTGAGAGACCCCCATGTCTACAGAGATGCTAACGATCATATCCAAGGGGTGAGCACAGGTTTGAGTGAGGCTGAGAGAAAAGGTAGATAATAGAACAGTCACCAGCAGGGCTCTCAAAGACAGAGGAGCCCTTAGGAGGTGAACTGAGTAAGGTCCGAGGCAAGTTCTAGGGGGGCAGGGGGCAGCGGCAGAGCCCGGCTGCGGTGGAGAGGATGCTGTAGGTTCCGCTCAGGCTCTGTGAGCACTAGGGCGGGTGGGCAGCGGCAGAACCTGGCTGCGGTGGAGAGGATGCTGTAAGTTCCACTGCTCAGCAATGCAAACGCTGACGCAGGGTGGCTCTGTGACCTCAGGCCTCTCAAAGCAGGGCAGCAGTGCGCGTGCATAGTGCTTAGGCAGCTGAAGAGACAGGGTGGCGGCGGCATTCGCTGAGGCTGCTGGGAAAGAGCAGAGTGGGTAAGTCAGTGACCACCGGAAGTCAGTCAGGGAGAGGGCCTAAGAAAGCGGAGGGGTGGGGCGGGGTGGCGGGCAGGGCAGGGTGGCGGGCAGGGCAGGCCAGCCACCTCCAGACCTGGGGGGCACTGCAATGAGAAGTTGACTAAGCAACTAGGGTTTCCCAGACTAGAGTGAAATTGAGCTCTTTGAAAAAAAGAACCTTCATTTAACCTGTTCTTTAGCGGTCGGGAGCTCTACTACTCTACAAATGTTCCTTTTTTAGGTATAACCTAGAGAGTAAAACATCTGTTTGTCCACAAACAGCAATCCAGTCTTCTTCTCTTGTTCCAAACACATGTCAGTAGAAGCTGGGGACAGGAAGGGGAGGGGTGCCCCTCTTGTCATTGCTTGTAGGACCTCCCAGCAGGCCCCTGACGCCTTGATGGGTACCGGAACTTCCTGCTGAGGAGCAGCTGGACTCTAGACCCAGACCCATGGCTGTTTTCACGGCCTCTGTGGAGAACTGACATTTTCAAAGCATGCAGCGGTTGGATTAAAGGGACAGCCGTTCCTTATTTATTTCCCACTCAATTAGAGGTAGGCAAATATCACAGTCATAGCAATGTCTACAGATGCTCTGACGTATGTGATTTTGTCCTAATAAACGCAACGTAAATGAACAGTATCTTGTTTCACAAAAGTGCATTTCCAAGAGGCAGGGCAAAGGGTTCAGTTGGTGAGGGGCTTGCAGTGAAAGTATAAGGACCTGAGTTTGAATGGCCAGTGCGCACAAACCTGCCGGTGCCTGTATCCCAGCCCTGAAAGGCCGAGACCTGAGGATCCCGAGAGCTTGCAGATCAGGCAAGCTCACCGAGCAGCACGCACGCTCTGAGAAACACTGTCTCTGTTAAAGAAGGTGAGAGAGATGGAGGAAGACACCCGACATCAACCGCTAGCTTCTGAATATTCATGAACGTACGCACGCACAGCAGCACGCATGAATAGACATGTGACTATTTACACAGGTACAGTCTCACACAGATCCCCTTCACTATGACACTGAGATATAGACAACTTGAACAGAGGAAACGTCGGAATGTAGGTCTGGGCTAATGGGATTCCGGGGTGTCCATTCTTGGTGACACAGCAGTGTTACTCTCAGCAGAACATCATGGCTGAAGTGTGTGGCGGAAGAAAACCACCCACTTCCTGTTAGCCAGAAAGCTGAGGGAGAAGGAGCCGGTGTCTCGGTATAACCTTCAAGGGCGTGCATTCTGCCTGTCGCCTGCAGCAAGGCCCTGCCTCCCAATAGTGCTGCTGGCTGAGATCCGAGACACTAACCGCTGAGCGTCGGGAGACAGGACATGAGGCCAAAGAACTAAATCCGTGCCAGTTCTCGTACGCCATACGTGAATCACCTTGCAGTCATCCGGTTTATCCCTTTCAAGTTATGCCCAGAGCTGGAACGTCTCACACGGGTGTGAGCAAAGCATAGGTAAGCCAGGTCCACAAGTACTTCGAATGTATCTTGTTCACAAGCATTTGGAATTCCGGCACATGGAAAGTTAGTACTTGGGGAACTCCACCCTGATGTGATTGCTGTACGAAGACAACACAACTTGGATTCTTAATGCCACGCCTAAGGTGAACCTCCAAGCAGTTCGGAGAAGCAATGCCAATACTATTCCATGGAGAGGGTTTTGTTTTTCCAGCAGACAGGTGGACTTAGCATTAGAAGAGAATCATTCATTCCTAAAGCATTAATGGTACCGTGTATTTGTAAGTGAATCTCATTTTAACATTGATTTCCAGTATCTCAGAGACAGTCTCCCAAACTTCTGCTCCTCCCCGTTAGCTGCAATGACCGTACAGACCAGGAGCAAGAGCAGTCTCCCAACAGCCAGTTGCTTACCCGACGGGCAGCGTCAAACAAAGGAGCTCCAAGCTGTAGCCCCTAAGAGACAGTGGCTCACTCCAGCACAGAAGACCTTCAGCTCCTGGGCTCTACCGGGAGTTTTTTTGATAGACAAATGGGAGCAGAGATGTGCCAGCCCAAGGATGTTTGCTTCAGCAGACACGCAAGAACTGAAAATGGCTCAAAACGTGCTAGAGGGCACATGGGGCACCAGGCTGAGATACCAGACTCATCGGCGCAGGAGGGTTCAACAGAATACTGAGAGTTCGACTGGGCTGAGGTCAAGTGCAGTGCAGGTCTCCACTCTGGCCAGGTGCTCATGATCAAATAATTCCATTTACTTCAGAGCCTGTTCCTTAGTTTAGAAAACAATAATTTACCAGCTGGTGAGGACTGGCCATGCATCCAGACAGGTTGGCAAACCATTTTGTAAAGGGTTGGAGATGTATAGCACATCTCTAGAGCAACCATTCATCTATCCACTGTAGCATGGAATAGTCATAGGCTGTATGTAAATGAACGTGTGACAGGAGTGAATCTGTGTTGTAACAAAATTTTATTGACAAAACCAGGAAACAGACAGGCAGTGACCAAAGGGCCACATTCTGGTAAGGTTCATGTAGAATATGCCAAATACGTGGCCTGGGTGACGTATCGGTTCCGAGCCTGCTTATCCTCAAGCAGGAGCCATGTGTGCCTCTTCGAATCACAGGGGACTGACTCATACAAATTACATTTCCAATCCTCCTTGCCAGAAGAGTAGAGCCAACCCAAGGAGCGCTCCATTCAGCTGCCGTTCTGATAGGCTCAGTAGAAGACTGAAAGTGGAGTTAGCCAATGAGAGGTAGAGGTGGGAGGGAGCTTGGGGGGTTAAGAAGCTCTCCAAGCAGCCTGCCATTCTGATAGGCTCAGTCAGTCTACCCTTAGCCCCAGTTCCCAGTTCCTGCTGGGCAGCCCGGCAGCCCAACCCTGGTAAAATTGTTCGTTCCTTTACTCCCTCCCACTGTTGGGTGGAAGCACTTGAGATCTCGGTCTCCACAACACCCTCTGCTGTCTTCTCCCCTTTTCCTCAGTGTCCCCCTCCCTGTAAACACCGCCTACACTTCCATTACATCTGTTGAGCTGATCAGATTGAACTCATTTGTCTTCCAAACTGGACCTGACTCCATAAATAGTCACAGATCTTGATTTATTCCTCTTAACGCTCTGGGTGTCTTTAATTTCATTACAGAATGTTTCTGCATTGTGCCTGTGAATTGGATATTATACCATGCCTACAAGGAGAAATGCAAACTCCTAGTTATTAAGTTAATATGTACATAATGAGCACCTACTGTGTGCCGGGGAACAGAAAGTGTGCTTACTGGTGGGTGACTTTATTCACCACCCAACCCAGAGCTTTCATATTACACACAAGTTGGGCCCACCCGCAAGCGTAGGTAATGGTTATTGGAAATGTTAATTGTGCCAGGCTCTCATCTAAGCATTTTAAATATTAATAATTTAACTTACTTAACTCACATAATAGCCCAGCGAAGTAGGCAACACCATTGTCTCATCTTAAAAAAGTGAAAAACTGATGCACAGAGATAAAAGAATGTGTCCAGAAATACCGCCAGCAAGCGGCGGAGCTGGGATTTGAACAGAGGCCGTCTGGGGCTGCACCTCAAGTACCTCCCTCCCAGAACAGTGGGCGGAGTGGTCAAGGCCGCGACGAGAATCACATCCTCCTTCAGTTCAAATTATATATTCCAACCATTAGTGACTTGGCAGCCCCTCGTTAGACCAACTGAGACGGCAGCCGAAATAACGAAAAGTCGTTTTATGTCTCTTTACAGCTCCGTGGACTCCACAGAAGGATGGAAACGTCAATAAGGAGCCCACTACACCAGCCATAAAAAAACACTTGCAAACAGTCCAAAAGCCGACAGACACCAGGAAATCCATAAAGTCAGACTTCGGTGGTGGGTAATGATCTAGTTAGGGCTTTCTGAAAATATTTAAGCTGATGATGCTTTCTTCAAATAAAAGCTTTCGGGGGAGGGGCCTTCTCCTAGCATTTATAACAGTTGGCAAATAGAAATGGCTTTCCTCTTTAGCACTGGGCAGAATATTCTAGAAGCTTCTCTGTGCCCCACCCTCCAGTTCTTAGAGGCTCCTTGAGTAGCCTCCCCCGGGGCCCCATTTTATAAAGCTATCATTCTACCTAGCGCGCTCAGAACCGCTGAGACAGAGATTAACCCAAGGTCATTCAGGGAGTTATGGCAGAGTCGAGGTCAAAGGAAAGGCTGTCCTGCCATACTCTTTAAACTTGGCTTTCCAGGAGCCGTCTATCCCGTGGGCAGCTGTGGGGTTCTCTCCGAGCCATCCCCGGGGCGGCAGGAGTGAGAAGCCTGAGCAGAAGCAGGGCTTCAGCAGCCTCCGTGTGGAACAGCCCCGCCCACCCCAAGGGTCTAACCACCCTGGGCTGTGTAGTTAAAGCACCATGAGCTAAGCAGCTCTCTGATCCACCTGCGGCAACATTTAAAACTGCCCAGCAAGAAGCATTCCCCAGGGTATCAGAGGCCCAAACGCTGTGAGTAGTCAAGCAGGTTTGGATGCAGATCTGGTCCGCCCTCCCCATTTCCCCCTCCAGCATTCCTCTCGCTGCTGCACGCGGTCCTTTTATGGTATGGCAGCAGGGTTCCATTGCATTTGAGCCCAGGATCGGGGGAGTACCCATGGGCTTCCGCACCGCAGTGGTTGTACACATCCCATGTCTCTCTGAGCCGTTCTCTTGATGTAACCAACAAACTCCAGCTGCCTTTTAACGTGTGAGGTTCCCAGTTCTCAGCGTGGGGGAAGAAAAGCCCTGGAAAAGCAGCGCTCTGAGCCTAGGAAACCAGAGTGAGACAAATGCCTGCCCACTAAGCCAGAGGAGCTGTGGGTACAGCAGCCTGGTCATAGGGCACGTTAGCCTGGTACAGCAGCCTGGTAATAGGGCACGTTAGCCTTGCCAGGCAATGCCCGCTCTCTGGAGAAGCACATTTCAGATCAGTACTCAGACAACGTTGCTGATAGTCAAGACACCTCAAACCACCCTGTATTTCCCATTTGCAGATGGAGTCCAGTCCTTCAGATTTCCTCTCCTCCCAAATAAACTATTATCTTGATTTACTCTCTGAAGAGAGCAGCGCGAGGGTCTCTCATCTGCTTTCTGTTCCTTCTCTCTGACTGACTTGTTTTCTTTGCACAGATAGAACCTCAGAAGTTGTGCTTGAATTACCATCAAGCCAAGTCTTACAGAGACACAAGGTTCTGACAGTTTTCCTTTGACAGATTAGACAGTCATTATTTTGTTCTGGCTTTTAACAGCTTTTCAGCCTAGCCTTCAGCCCGAGTTCTCTCCACTCTAAGATGACAAGGCAAATTAGATGCAACCTCTGCACTTTCTCCGCCTGCCTTTCCAGAGACCCTGAGTCCCTAATGTCTGTGAGGTTATTGGCTTGCTTCGCTTGTTTGTTCTTTCCAGTGAACTCTTTTTTTTTTTTTCAAATTCCAGGAAATTGGTAAAGTTCATATCGAAAAGAAAAAAAGCTAGTATCCCAATGTCTGTTACCTTAGGATGTCCTCCCATGGGATTGGGCATGATCAGATTGGTCACAAGTCCAACATCACCTATTTTCCTGTCTTCCTAGTACCCCCACTTTGACAGAAGGCTTGATGAAGTCAGACTAATGCTGAAGAACCGCCTTCAGGCTAGAGCACCCAAAGCTCTAGCCCACCTGACTTTAGACCCATGGAACTCATGGATGCAAGTTACACCCACCCCTGCTTGTCTGTCACCTCTGCATGGAGAGCTGAGGTAAAGCGATCATGAGAGTGAGGTCAGTATGAACTGTATAGCAAGTTCAAGGCTGGCTTGCACTGTAAACCACACAGAGACCCTGTCTCTAATAGTAATAGTAATACTAATAGCAACAATAGTGTTAGGACTTGAGGGAAACTTGTATTTTCCATTCTAATTCCATTGTTATTTACTATGATATAAAGGAAACTCATTCTTTTTTTTTTAAAGATTTATTTATTATTTGTGAGTACACTGTAGCTGTCTTCAGACTCCCCAGAAGAGGGCATCAGATCTCATTACAGATGAGCCACCATGTGGTTGCTGGGATTTGAACTCAGGACCTCTGGAAGAACAATCAGCACTCTTAACCACTGAGCCAAACTCTTTCTTCTTAATCACCTCCCATATAGCATTCCAGTTTTACTATCTATGTACACACCACTACACAGTAAACTAGTCTATCGTGTTTTGGAATTTCTCATGTGGGTTCTGTGGTGGGGGAGGGGTGTGTGTGTGTGTGTGTGTGTGTGTGTGTGTGTGATTTATTAAAGACTTACAGGCTTTGGTCCTGCTAGTCCCACAATGGCTGACTACCAGCAGAAGGTCCAAGAATCCATCTTTGTTCACATGTATTCAGGTACATGTGGAAGCCTGAGGTGAACCTTCGGCAACACTCATCAGTTGCTCTCCACCTTGGGTTTCCGTTTGTTGTTGTTGCTTGCTGCTTGCTGTTTGCTTGCTGCTTGCTTGCTGTTTGCTTGCTGCTTGCTTGCTGTTTGCTGCTTGCTTGCTTGCTGCTTTCTTGCTTGCAGACAGTTTTCACTGGTCTAGAGCTCACTAAGAAGGCTATGCCAGAGAGTCCTGGACAACGGGACTTCCACCTCTCCAGAACTAGGACTGTACACACATCCCCACGCCCATTTCCTTCGGGCTCTGAGGACAGAGCCCAGGTCTTCATGCTTACACAGCAAGCACTTTACCAACTGAGGCACCTCCCAGCCCTGCTTTAAACTGAAATAACACTGCATTTTTTTTACAAGATATTAAATAAGGGACAAAGGGTGATAACACAGAAGGAAGCAGTCTAGAACCACACTGTTCCATGTTGCGGCCACCTTTTGCTACCAAGCACTGAGGAACTAATCCAAAATAGCACAAGCTGGAAGAAACTGCACAGAATTTGGAGAAAAACATGCTGATCGGTGCCATGGGTAGCCGTGTGTCCCTCCTGATAGAGGAAAGAGAAATGGCTCCTTTTGGCAGATGGAAACTGGTTTCACAAGCTCCAAAAGAGCGGTGGCTTTTATCTACTGCAAGAACTCCTCCTACAGGAGGAGTCCAGGCTGAGGTCATTTCTAGATGTTTGGACTGCCTTCGGGGGTTCAGGGACCCAACACCCACCTGTTTATTAGAGTAAAGAGGACGCCATTTTTCAACACCTTTTGCCAATGGTCACTCACACTTGCATCCTTCTGTTCCTCGGTCCTTCCCTTCTTCCCTTGTACCTCAGGCCATAGGGCCTGTGTCTCGGGCACGGTGGCTCCTATGCTCTCCTCCCCATCTCTTCCCTCACTGAAAGGAGGGCTTTGACTCCTGTGTGCACACGAGAGCTCAGACCCTCTCCTTCACATTCGAAGACCATTCACTCTTCATGGAATGAAGAGACTTTGTGCCTTAGAACAAGGAAAACAAAACCCACTGACGCCTCTGTTCTGCTGAGTGTTAAAAATTTGCACATGTGTATTGTAATCCATCAGATGTCAGGGACACGTCGAAGCCTAGGCAGTAGTCATCTCCACATGAAGTTCACGTGTGGACTAACTGATCCTCCTCCACTTGTTTTCAAATGGGTGAAAGGAACTGGCCACCCTTTCTATTGGCCCTGCAGTTGGTGGCTTACCGGTTACTCTTGCCAAAGTAATGCCCTCAGAATTCCTTCTCCTCCATCACTCAGTGTAGCAGAGGGGGCTGGGACTCGAGTGAACTTGAGCATTTACACTGTGGTCCTTGGTCTAATTTGGCATCTTAAATCTATCATTGTGGGTGGTAAAGCCATACCAGGAAGGTTGGTAAGGGAGAGCAGGTGGAGACCCGGAGACTCGGTGGGCACACCCCTGGGGCTCAGGTGACTCCCAGCTCCCTGCCCAACTCCTGACTTGGAACACCTGCCATGCTTCTCACATATAAGAAATGTGACCTGTGGTCACTTAGGCCCAAAGCAGAGATCTCCATGCTAGTGAGGTACCTAGAGGCCCAGAAGGCTTAGCCCATAAGCTTCCCTTCCCAGACATCCCTCCCTACAAAAGGCTTTTAATCTCAGACCTACCCTGAGAAACTGGAGTATGGTTTTACACATCCATTTTCCGCCATGGCAGTAAACTGTTTAGAATCCACTGTGGGAGCCATGAAGAAGGCCTTCGCCTACAGAACCGCAGCCTACCTCCCGTAGAAGGCCTCTCTGCACTCCCAGCCACAACCTACACCAAGCCCGCCTCCCCCAAGCTAAGGACAATCATCCCCCCCACCCCCGCC
Source organism: Apodemus sylvaticus (assembly GCF_947179515.1). NCBI lineage: Eukaryota > Metazoa > Chordata > Mammalia > Rodentia > Muridae > Apodemus > Apodemus sylvaticus. The sequence goes on from NC_067485.1 coordinate 8,777,523, forward strand.
CCACCCCCACCCCTGCCCTCCTCTGGGCCCTGAGCTAGATGCTGCTGTCCCCAGCCCATGGGTCCCATTGCTTTCCTCTGCTTTTCTGAGACTCCCAGCAGCACCTGGGTGTCCAAGAGTCTGAGAACCCCACAGCGCTGGCCTCATTGCAGACCCAGGGACCCCCACACCCAGCTCCAGCTTTCCCCAGCAGCAGCGTGGGATGAGGCGGGATGAGCACAAACTCCCTGCACTCTGCCTACCCAAGTGACGGCGCCCTGTGGCACAGCAGACTTGGTCGTACAACCCCACATATCATCCTACAGTCTCCTCTAAAATGCCCATCCTGAAGTCCTACGTCATCACCATGGACACCCACCAGATCTCTCTTGTCCATGCCCCTCCTCGATTTATTTTTAAAAGCTGGAGCTTAACAAGAAGCATCTCTGACCCTGTGTGGAATCTTAGGCTATGCAATCTCAGCTCATTCCCTCATCTTTCTGTCCAGGGCTGCTTGGCTGGGAAGCTAAGGTTCCCACCCGCAGCCACACAGAGCAAGACAGCAATCCAAGTAAAGCTACAAAGAGTGGATCTTAGGCTGAGCATGAACTCTGACTCCCCTGGCCTCTCAGAGCCTGAATATTCCCCAGCTACTACAAGACAGGTAGGTTACTGCAAGTGGACAGAGGTGAACTTAATCACAGTAAGCTCTTTCTTTTCTTGAATTTATTGGGGGTTTGTTGTTTGCTGTTGTGTTTTTAAAAGAGGGTCACATAGGGTCACACGAGGGTCACACGTAGCCCAGGGTTGCCCTGACATCTCAGTCCTCCTGCCTTAACCTCCCAAAGTGGGGTTACCAGTATGTGCCACTGTGCTTGGTTTGTGGTAGGTCCCTAAGGAATGGGTGACTTCTTTCATCATAGGCGCTTCAGGGTAAAGTGCCCCGACTCTCCCTACTTGCAAGAAAGGGTCAGTTATGACCTCTGAGAATATTTCCTTCCTCAAAATCCTGTCCTAAGGTGTTTTCTCTTCACATTATTGTTTATAACCATCTGTAGTGGGTATTCCTGGTTGTCAACTTGACCATATCCGGAATGAACTACAATCTAGAATTGGAAGGCTCACCTATGATCCTAATCTGGAGGCTCAGAGATACAAGTTTCTGACCTGGATCTTTGCATGGAGATCTTGAAGCATAGTGTCTATGAATTCCAGAAGGTTAAGACAAGGAGATTTATGGGTTCAAGGTCATCTGGGATTAAAGGGACTGAGCAACTGCTAGATCCTTGGACTTCCATCCACAGCTGCTGCTGACCATTGTTGGGGAGTTGGACTACAGGCTGTAAGTCATCAACAAATCCCCTTACTATATAGAGACTGCCCACACGTTCTGTGACTCTAGAGAACCCTGACTAACACACCATCTAAGACCTTTCTTCTGTGTCTAGAAAAGAGGGAGAAGGGCTGAGGCCAGGAGAATAGGCACACTTTCTATAGCACTTTGAACTTCCAATCAGTGACAGAGGCTGGAGAGATGGCTCAGTGGTTAAGAGCACTGACTGCTCTTCCATAGGTCCTGAGTTCAAGTCCCAGCAACTACATGGTGACTCACAACTGTCTGTAATGGGATCCAATGCCCTTTTCTTGTTTGTGTGAAGACAACAGCAGTGTATTCCTATAAATTCAAAAAAAAAGTGTACTCTCTAAAAGGACTTTAAGTCAATCCCTAATGTTCACCTAATGTCCACCAAGCACCCGAAATTCCAGACTTGTGGGATCTAATGCCTCTGGCTTCTGTGGGTACCTGCACTGTTGTGCAAGTGTGGATGTATGCACACACACATACATGCAAATAGATATATGCATATAAATGCACAAAACCAGCTTTTAAATTAAAGTCATTTCAATAGTATCTAGTATTTATTAGTTTGGGTTTTCTGAAGCCACAGAAGAAACCTCATATGTACACGGCACTAGCCTGGACCCACACAGCTTAGGGCTGGCTGTCACTCTCAAGATCTTCATGCTATTTGTTTGTGTCTGTGTTTGTTTTTGTGTTTGTGTTTTTTTAGTATGGCTCTCTGCAGATACAGTAGGATTTCTGGGCAAACAAGAAAGAACCATTAAAGGCACTGAATGGATACCGTGCCTGGCATCTAGTAGAAGGAAGGGGATGTCGTGTTACAAAGCTGCTCAGCATATTCTAGCATCCCACGTGTGGTCCCTGAAGCTTGTGTCTAGATGTTCCTGTTATCATAGGAAAGTCGTGGCCATGCTTAGTCTATTACAAAATTCAATGGAAATGCCTGTGGTAGAAAAAAATCTACACGGGGAATCTATAAAGGGAAACCTTGTCCTTAGGCATGGACACTGACTGGCCAGGGGTCCTAAAATTGTGTGGTTAGTTCAAAAGAGGCCAGGACAAAAAGTGCTAACTGGTCATATAACTCATTCTACTGACAGCGGCCGGCTGCCTCGGGAGGAGACACTCCTGCGTAGTGGGAGGCATTGCTGGGCCCAGATGGGGCTTTAAACAGCATTCACACACCTGGCTATGGGGTTTCATCAGATGTACAATCAGGAGGTTTAGAAACTCAAAAATACAATAGAAAGCAAATAGTTCCTGCAGTCAAGAAGAATAGGGGTAAAAATGCAGTGCCCAGAGACTTCTCGTCCAGGCCAGTGACTTGCTACTGTGTGGTGGAGAGTTGTGACTGCTATTGTTTGCAGGACATAAAACAGGAGTTATAAAACCTGGAGTTGGCACCAAAGGTCTCATTGTTAGAAAGAGCTACAAAAGACCAGTGTCCATCCCTGCAGTTGGTAGAAGATGCCCAGGGCAAGCCTCTGTCTTCTCCTTTGACCCCATCATCCTGACTCAAGTCTCTGACTCCTGCGTGTTGGTCAAGGAGAAAGGTGAAGTGGCATCCTGTTCTCTGTGGCCCAAGGAGGCTTCCCATGCTGACCTGCTTTTCAGAAACTTTTCTATAAACTTTCTCCTCCTAGCTTGGCTCTACCTGCCTGAGCCAGTTTGTGTTATATAAGGAGAAAAAGGCAGTGAGATTCCCTCTAACCATATGTATGCACACTTACACATACACACACACACCTATGCATGAACCTGCACACACACACACACACACATATTTACACACACACACACATAGACACACAGAGTGGCTTTGGCCTCAAACTCTGAAGTAGTTGAGAACATGTCAAGCCTGATTCCTATCTAAGAGAAACTCCCATATCTTACTTCCCACAGTGATGTGTAATGGCAGATACTTTTGGAAACTTCCTAATACAGAACAACGCATTTGAAATGGGGCTAAAATGAAAAGATCAAATGAAAGCATGCATCTGTAGCAGCTTTTGGGAAAATTGTGTTTCCAGTGATGGGTCACTGGGGAAGCCACTGATTTGCCTGGGGATAAACAGCCTCTCTTTGGTGTGCCTCTAGAAGACAAGATCGGAACTTAATTCTAAATCTGGAAATTGTAATAAGAACTTGGTATTTTAAGGCCCAGCCAAAGAAGAGGAAGTGATCCGGAGCCAGCCCCCAGAAGAGTTGTAACATTGTGTCGGTAACCCAGGCTTGAGAGGGAGGAGCGGGGCTGAGCCCCAGAAGAGCAGCTGTAACATTGTGTCTAAGTTTAGGAGAGGTGTGGATGACAAGCCAGTCTCTGCATTATTTCCCAGGCAAATGAGTGAAACTGCAAACATTCATTCCCAGTGGGGTAGCCCAGACAAATGTGGCAAGCCTTCTCTTACTTGTAGATGTCAGCTTTCAGTCTTTAGATAATGTGTGCTTTATTGGGAATACCCAAAGAGGCTGGGAAACCGATGTTCCTTCCTAAAGAACAGAGAGGGAAGGAGGCAGATTCAACACTTCAACTCCATACTGAAGCTGTATCTGTGAGACGCTTGAGCTTTGTGCGGGTGGCAGGCACTGGGGTGTGGGGCAGGGACTCGATGGGGGGCTTTCTGTAGCAGCTGGGCAAGGGGAAGCTCGGGGGAAGCATGGCAGCTGTGCAAAGCCCCCTGCCTACCCCCCCCATGTAAGCAGCCCCTTGGGTACTAAGGGAAGGCTAAGGAATGATTCTACCCTTTATATCAAGCACACCATGTCTTCCTTTAACACATTACCATAGTGTCTACAAGTAAATAATACCAGACCAAAACATCCCAAAGATTAACACCGCTTAAATTAATCTTCTTTTTAAAATGGTTGCATTTCCCTAAAACTCAAAAGCAAATGCTATGCGTCAGAGCCGTGGATTTCAAGGTCATCTGCTCACGTGCGTCCCCAGGCTTCCCCAATGAAACCCATTACTCCATGCACTTTAATATCTTGCTCGCCGTGTGACCACAGCCCGATGACCTTCAAATGCAATATCTATTGCGGCTGTCACTTTCATCTTTCCCTGAGTGAAACAGAATCGATGCTCTTCATCTAGCAATTCCAATTAAGCCTCTAGCAAGCTCTGCTGAACCTGCAAGCTTTGGATTTATATTGAATTAATGAAAGCCAAAAGGACCGCCCACATCACAGCCACACATGATGTATCTGTGCCAAGATGGAATGTAATCACAATGTGGCAGGGACCTTGTTGGTTGGTCAGTTGAAGCAAGGTGACAACCGTGAATTGATCATGTGAATGCACTGATAAACACCCTAGACACCCTAAACATTGTAGAGCTAGCTACATTCAGGTTAATTACCTACAGGCCAGATAGTGCCAAAAACTGGTAAAAAGACATACATTACAAATCGGTTACTACAATCATTTAAGTCAGCATCAAAGACAGCTGCTTCGCATCAAGTCAGTATTTAAATAAAACTTAATCTTTGGTATAACATTTATTTCCATATAGATGAACCAAGAAAAAACTACATTTGAACATTTGTTTTACTTCTGAGATGGTTCGTCCCTGAAACACTACCTTTTCATTAAAATTATTCATCTTTTTCTAATCTATTATATAAAATTCAAATGGCATGATATGGAAAACATTGTATGTTGAGGCCTATATGTGTATCTCTTACATTTTTTAAAAAAGAATTATTGATTTTATGTAAGTACACTGTCGCTATATTCAGACACACCAGAAGAGGGCATCAGATCCCATTCCAGATGGTTGTGAACCACCATGTGGTTGCTGGGAATTGAACTCAGGACCTCTGGAAGAGCAGTCAGTGCTCTTAGCTGCTGAGCGGTCTCTCCAGCCCCTATATTTTTATTTTGAATTTTGCATACACAGTATTAGATTCCGTGGTGACATTTTTTCAAAAAAAAATTTGCCGTGTTTCTCTCCTCCTCTCTTCTCCTCCACCTCCCCACCTCCCCACCTCCCCACCTCCCCACCTCCCCACCTCCCCACCTCCCCACCTCCCCACCCACCCGCATCAGCCTCCGTCCAGCTCGCTCGCTCGGGTACTCTATGCTCTCCACCCGCCCATCAGCTCATCAGCCTCCTCCCTGCTACGGTGCTCCGTGCTCCCTATCACTTCCTGTGCCTCATTTCCCTCTCGCATGTTCTCTTCCCTAGTTTCACGGCCTAGACATACACTGGCCTCCACTGATAAAACAGACTCACATGCAAACATGAGCTCAAGCCACACGCGAGAAAGAAGATCCCGCTCTTTCTCCTCCTCTCTCCTCATCTGAGTCGCCTCACTCGGTAACGGTTTCCGGCCACGTTCTCCTTCCCGCAAATGTCACGGTTTCATTTCTGTTTACCACTGAATATAATTCCGCAGCATCCACCACATTTCCATAGCCCGTTCATCTGCTGATAAACATCTAGACGGATCCTATATCCTTGTTATCACGACTAGAACAGCAATAAATACGGACATGTGAGCAGCGTGGGTCGGAGATAAAGTCCTTCAGAGAGTGTATGGTGGGGTCCTATGACAGTTCTATTTTTGACTGGGGGGGGGGGGGCTCACTTTGATTTCTAGCAATAGCTGCCACAGTTTATAAGCTCGTTCGTGGAGGGGGCTGAGGCTCTCCTCTCCTCTCAGCCTCACAGCGTTGCTGCTGTCCCTTCTTGACGATCCCCTTCCTGACTAGCATCAGCTGGAATCTCAAAGCAGAACATGCCCTTCCCTGAAGGCTAAGGATGTTGAACACCTTTTAAAGGACACACATATGGGTCATTTTGATTTTTTTCTTTTGGAAACTTACTTTTCACCTCATTAGTCCATTTCTTGACTGGCAGTTTGGGGAGGGTCTTTGGTGTTCAATGTTTGAAATTGTTTTATATATATTCTAGATATTAAGCCCCCGCCTGAAGTACATCCAGTAAAGATTTTTCCACATCCTGCCTATTGTCTCCTTTGCTGTGCGGAAGCTTTTAAATTTCATATACATTTAATTGCTAGACTTTTTATTTTAAAAAATGCATTTCATGAAAAACAAAGAAGAAAATTGTAGGTAGACGAAACAGTATTTGCATCTGCACTTTAAGACAGGTTCTGATTACAGCATTAGGCATAATAGCTTTTAACTGTACAGTTTACCTCTGAGAGGAAAAAGCTGGTACCAGAAGGCGGGACTGGATCTGATTACTTTGGTTGGTAAACTTGATTATCGTTTTTTCAACAATAATTAGCCTTTTATTTACAATAGTACTAAGAAGATAATTCTATTTCCTATTCTCCCCTAAGCTACCAAGGAAAATTGGGGGTAACCCCTACCCTAAGCTACATCTTGCTGCTGAGTCCACGGGAGACCGTGTCTGGAGAGAGAGGCTTATAGAGAGTTTGTGCTGTGACCATCTCAAGCAAATGCAGAACTCTCCAGACTCCACAGCCAACTGGAGGATAAACCAGAACATAAGATAAACCATGCCGAGGATGCATGGGAGTGAGCACCCGGGAAGGGCAAACATTCATTTTTGCAAGAAGCACACTGCCAGGGATGTTTATTCAGAAAGAACACAGTGGGGTGCAGGTAAGTGAAACTCAAACTGTACACAACCAGCTCCTGAAGGGAGGATGGAGCATGACCTCCCCAGCCCAGGGATCGAGATCCCCACCAGACAAACTCCAGTGGCGATGCCAGACAGATTTTCCTGATGTCCCAGGTACCCCAACTAATCTCTCTACCTTTAGTTCTGCAAACAGTGAGTCGGGAAATCTGTCATTGAATAATGAGTAAAAGTATGCAGTTTATAAAGGCACACCCCAAGAACCAAGAAAGAAAAGAAGCAAGATGACTGAGGAATACATCTCAGAAAGCTGTGCCCCACAGCAGTATATGATCCTGGCCCGTGCTGGACTCCGTCAGCAAACCACATGCCACACAAGTGTTAGGATGTGAGTTCAACCCTCAGCAGTCACACTAAAAAGCCAGAGTTAGTAACTTAAATTTCATTGGAGAGGCCAAGATAAGCAGATCCCCAGGGCTCCTTGTGCAGCTATTCCAGGTAAATCAGCCAGCCCTGGGTACCAGTGAGAGAGCTGTCTCAATAGTAACAAAAAGGTGGATAGCACTGAAATGATGGCACCAGAGTTGATCGATAGCCACCACTCATATGTACGTATAAACATATACATATATACACATGTACACATATACACACAGACACATGTACTCATGTATACATGTGCACATAAAAACATGTATACATTACACATGTACACATACACACACATATATACATGTACACATATACACATATGCACATGTACACATCATGTATACACATGTACACATGAATAATATACACATATACACATACTCATGTGTATTATACATGTATGCAATATACATACATATGTACATTTACACATACATATACATATATACACATGTACACATATACACATATACCCATGTGTGCATATATGCATATGTACATATAAATGTGTACATATGCACAAATACACGTGTATGCATATACACATGTGCATATGTATACATATGTACACATATACCTGCACATTCATGAGCATGCACACACATAGAAACACAAACATACAAAAATAATACAGTCAAAAGTATTCGTGAAAACCAGACAATTAAATGAAATATGACCTAAGGAAAAGAGTGGTAAGAGAAAAGAGAGAAAGGAGCCAGGAATGGAGAGCACAGCAGAGGAAGTGACGTTCACCCTAGAATACAGGAGAAGTCAAGCACACCCCAGGACAAGCTCCAGAAAACTGAAAATACTGAAAAGGAAAAGGGTTTTTTTTTTAATCACTAAAATGTAATGTTAATTTTAATGATTTAACAGAGAGAAGCCACTGTGATCTAAGGAAGATAAGCAATGTCAAGCAAAAAAGTTCAAAGATAAAACAGAAGAGTCTCCTGAGTCTCGCCACAGGAGATTCAACAACTAAACCAATCATCAAAACAAAACAACAAAAATGTCTCCAGAAAATGACATGATGTCAAACCCAGTTCTTATAAACATTAAAAAAAAAAAAAAAAGCTATGGGACAAGCTAGAGCCATCTAAGAAAAGATAAAAAGGTCATTAAAGGAAAATGAGTGGTGCTGAATCAATACGATGGTAAAAATGACTGCACAGAATGAGATCTGAGAGGAGGACAAGGGAGGAGCATCTGGGAGAGAAAGGAGTTAGCAGACATGGCAGTGGTCTGGGCCAGGTCAGGCAGAAGGGGGCGGGCAAGAACAGAAGGGAAAAGAGAGAGCAGGCCACAAGAGAGGGGACCAAGAGGCCTCATGGCTAACACCCCAGCAGGGTTCAAGAGAGGGGACCAAGAGGGCACATGGCTAACACCCTGGCAGGGTTCCGCAGAAGTGAGGAGCTAAGGAAGACTGTGAGCTGAGTTCAGGGTTGTGGGCTATGAGAGGGAAAGGCCCTGAGAGCAGCCGGCGGGTACCGACCGACCGAGAGACCCTGAAGGCCAGCAGTGCACGTATGATAGAGGACATCACAGACAGCCATTTGTCCCAAGTTTTATATATTATATAATATATATATATATAATATATATTATATATATTATATATATATATAATTATCATTACCTTTCAGTATACACATAGTAAGAATTCCAAAAATGGAGACTAATAAACCAATATCTAGGAAAGGTAGAAGAAAACTTGAGAAATAGTAGATTCCCAGAACTAAAGGAAATTATTATCACAAATACTGAAAGGTTGCTTGAATAAGAAGACAGAAATGAACCCTAAAGATCCCATACAACTATTAAAATACAGGGAGGGGTCAGGAGTGAAAAGATGACTCAGTGGTTAAGGGCACCAGCTGGTCTTCCAGAGGAACCTGGTTCTTTCTCAGCATCTACATGGCAGCTCACAATCACCTGCAACTCCAGCTGCAGGGCATCTGATGCCCTCTTTGCTCTGCAGGCACTAAGAACACGTGTGGCATACATGCATGTAGACATAAAATAAAAATGGATAAAACCTTTTAAAAATAAGTGGGCGGGAGTATTGATATGTGTGTATATGTGTGTGAGCTTTTATGTACATGCATATGTCTCTTAGGTATATGTGTGCATATGTGTATGCACATGTACATGTGTGTGAGAAAGAATGTGTGCCTATGTACATGTGTATCCATGTGTGTCTATGTGTTTGTATGTCTATGTGTATATATGTTGTGTGTGTATATGTGTCTGTGTGTGCATGTCTGTGCATGTGTGTATGTGTGTATATATGTATATTAAACACAGTGCTGGAGATCAGACCAAGAGATGTGTACATGTTAGGCAAACCCTCTACCATTGAGTCCCACCCACAGTCCCCAGATTTAGTAATTTTTAAAAGAGTTTCATTAGCTCAGTAGTAGATACACACATAACAAAATAGAACAAAGAAATAATAAACTAAAAGCATATACAAACTTTATATAAAATAAACTGCTATGCCATGCCAATAAAGAAAGGAGGGACTACTCAGCCCACAATACTAGAAAAATTGTTTATCCATATAAAAAAACAGAATCTTATTTTACAGTAGTCTGAATCAAGTAAATGTGTATAAAGAAAACAACTTACATATTTTGGGGTTTGCAGAAGACTCCTAGTTTCAGTGTTGACTGACAAAGGCCTGGGTGCCACCGCCTCATTCCTTACAGTAAGAAAGCAGATCTAGGCAAACTTGACACGCCTTTTCTTGGACCCACTGTAGAACGAGCTGGTGTGGAAAGGCCTCTGAAGTCTGAAGAGCCTGCAGGAGGAATCTCCTTCAAGATCAGCCACGCTGGAGCCAAGATGTCAAAGCCACACACTCTCCGGGGTCACGTAAATGGCAATTGTGACAGACAGTAGGAGGCAGAATGTTGAAGAAAGATGGTGTGCTACAAGTGATGGTCCTGGGGACCCCCACTTTCATGGGATTCACCTCCAGGCACTGCACCCCTTCTTCCAGGGAAGAGGTAAAGAAAACCAGTTGGGATGAAAGAGAAGGCTACAAGATGCTCTTCGTGAGTCAGGCCTCCTCGGGGAGGGTGAGGCCCACAGAACCCCTATCGGCAGGCCACTGCTCTGCCTTCTGGCAAGAGGCTGTTAGTCAGGGTTCTCTAGAGAAACAGAACACATACTAAAGCAGGAGGATTGGTCTGAGCATTGTGGCACATGTTTGATCTCAGCTCTTATAAGGCAGAAGCAATTGAGTATGAGCTTGAGGCTATTTTGGTCTGCAAAGTCCATCCCTACCATGGCTTTCTAAGAAAATCTGTAAGAGGCCAACATAGTCTTTAGTTGATGATTCAGATCTAATTCCTGGACTCTGTAAAATTCTCTCACAGGGTTTTATTGATATGATATGAAAGAAGTCTTAACATATTTGGTCAACCCCAGGTGAAATTAAGTGTGTGTGCATGCATATGTGTTTGTACTTATATGTAGGTGTGTGTCTACATATATGTCTACACCTACATATATGTGTACTTGTATGCACATGTGTCTGCACCTATATATATGCATGTACATGCATGTGTGTATTTGCATCTGTGCATGCATGTGAGTGTGTGTGTGTGTGTGTGTTATATACATGTGTGATGGTTTGAATGAGAATGTCCCATATAGTTTCAGAGGATATTTAGTCTTCCAGCTAGTGACACTGTTTAGGGAGGTTCAAGAGGTGTGGCCTCATGGAGGAAGAGTGTCACTGCGGGGAGGTGGGTTTTGTTCTATTTTATTTTATACTTAATATTTTGAGAATCATAATTTGGAAAACTGTTGACTAAAAGTTGGATCTTTATCTCAATATATATGTCCTGTGATGTGTGCCATGTAGAATCACCAAAAACCTTCACTGTCTCTCAGCTGGGAAAACTACATACCATTGCTGAGGAATTGTTTTGCCTTTCTTTAGAAGCAAATTACATCATTGTGTTTTTAGTATCATTTAGTCTGGAACATTGATTGCAACATAGGAGGAAAGAAATCCTTACTGGGGTGCTTACTGGGGTACTTACTGGGGTGCTTACTGGGGTACTTACTGGGGTGCTTACTGGGGTGCTTACTGGGGTGCTTACTGGGGTACTTACTGGGGTACCTACTGGGGTACTTACTGGGGTGCTTACTGGGGTACTTACTGGGGTGCTTACTGGGGTACTTACTGGGGTACTTACTGGGAGGACCCATTATAAATGGGGGGAAGGAAGACAAGAAGCAGAACTGCTGGAATATTCCAAATAAAATTGTGAGTTTGAGGATATGTTTAATTGAATGCATATGTACCCAGTAAAAAAGCAAAAACTTCCTAGATAAAGACAGAAAATAAATTGTTTCTCTGGTTGGTTTTTGAGACAGGGTGTTTCTCTCTAACAGCCTTGGCTGTCTTGGAACTTGCTTTGTAGCTTAGGCTGGTTTCAAACTCAGGGATCCATGTGCCTCTACGTCCTGAGGGTGGGGATTAAGGGCATGCGCCACCATGCCTGGCCAAGTAATTTTACACCTATTCATTCCATGCCTTTAATAGAAATGCAGAATGTTGAGTCAGGGCTGGGTCCCCATCTACTACTTTGCTAACTAGCACAGAGCACTGTAAACACATACACCTGAGGTTCAAGACATGACCATGGCTGCCTTCGTGAAAAGATCAATACAAAGGCCATCATCCCATCGCAACTATGAAAATGGCAGTGTTCAGAGAACTGTAAGGCCCAATGCATCATATGAGCTGGGACATGAAGCCAGAGACATGAAGTGTAAGATCCGATACTTGCTTGACAGAAAAGTTCTTTGTGGCAAATGACAGCAAGACGTAGAAACCACGGTGGTGCCCATTAGAGAGACAGGAAACATTCAGGCGCCTATAGCAAGGCCTCTGAAAGTCAGCCACTGCTAACTTTCTAAGGATAGCTAGATATCATTGCCAAAAGATCATGCCTGGAGCTGGAACCATTTATCCCTGAACATTAAGTACAGACTGACTGACCCACCTGCCCTGGATTGCCGCTCTCCTGTGTGGCGACTATCTACTCATTAGATTATTTTTTGATTGATTATATTATTTAAACTTTGAAAAATCTAGTTTCAAAATTCTTACCCATGATTGAAATGATAACACCAATGTCCTATTTTGAACGACACACAATGTAATCCGAGAACACGGCATGTGTGCCTTCCCAGCTCTGTGGTTAGTAATATCCAGGCAACAGCTAACTTAAAGCAGTTGCAATGAAAATATTTACACTACGGAAACTGGCAAGAACCAAAATGCAAGGCTTTACCTTTCAAAGAGGCAATCATTCCAGGCAACCGCTCAAGACGCTCATCAGCCAGCGCAACTCCTCGAGATGTGGCCTTCACTCTGCGGCTCTCCTGAGAGCCATCTCTCGCTGGCTCCATTAAACATGGAGGCTGCCCCAATGCTTCTTCATGGAGTCACACTTAGGTGAGGCAGAAAGAAAGGATGCTGTGTGAAAAGAGCTAGGCTCCCTCCGGAGTCCCTCTAGAGAGACACAGGACAGACCATGCCCAGCAGAGCCTACACGCAGGTGAACCCAGCTGCTGTTGGGCACGAGAAGGAAACTGCTGTGAGGATGTTTAACAATTAGCTGTCCTGGCAGGAACTCTAAAACTGCCACTGGTAAGTTCTAATGACACACTAATTGTAGTTAGTAGATGCCCACTGGTAACCTATAATTATTTGCTTAGTAAGGTTATTTGTAAGCAGAGTCACTGTGGGTATGGGGGAGGGCAGATTCAAGATAAGAGCTTCCCAAAGGCATCTGGGAGTGGAAGTTGGGGAAGCAGGAGCTGAATGAGCCTGCCCTCCACTTGACAACCACAGACACCTGATGCTATAACTCTACAGAAGTGTATTGTGCGCTGATATGAAGCCTAGGGGAAGAGCTCTTGTCTACAGGAGAACCTAAGAAGCATGGCACTGGGCGTCATTTAAATGTAGTCGTAGGTGCAGAGGATCACCTCATCCAGGGACTCTGCACCATCTTAGCTTGCAGCAGCCCACCCTACTGTTTGCACAATGGCAACACTATCCAGTTACATGATCCTCAGAGTGTAACCCCTTGTGCAACAACATACAGCTGTGTAAGAACAAGAAGAGTAAGGATTTCACACTCTTCAGTAGAAGGGGTTTTTTGTAAGATTCATAGTGACTACTTAAGATACTTTAAAACCCATTCTAAAGAATTCTAACTGGGATAGCTCTGTAAGTTCAAGCTTTGACATACTTCTTGGGCAACTCCAAACACTCAGCAATGATGGGGGTATTGTTTGTCAGCTTGTTGTTACTGTTGTTATTGTTTGGTTATTATCACCAGATTATAAAACAAGGTAGACACCGCCAGGCTAGAAACAGTAACAATCCAAATGGTATGCAGAATGGGTGTGCTGGGCCTGGAAAGATGGCTCAGTGGTTAAACGCACTGACTGCTCCTCTCAAGGTCTTGAGTTCAAATCCTAGCAACCACATGATGGCTCACAACCATCCATAATGAGATCCGACGCCCTCTTCTGGAGTGTCTGAAGACAGATACAATGTACTTACATGTAATACATAAATAAAACTTTAAAAAAGAAAGAAAGAAAAAATGGGTGTGCTGATAAAGGAGTGATCAAGACGTACAGGCAGATAGGGTAGGGACTGAGGCGGGCAGACAAAAGTGAGCTGAGAGAGATCCACAGACAGATGCATGCAGGCGGACATGGTTGGTACTGAGCTCCTGCAGAGCCTCACATCAACTCTCTAGAGGGTTTGGAACTGTAGAAAAGACTGTCACTTGTCAGAACACTTCGTATCATGCATGCCCTCTAACTGTAAAGGGCCAGCAGCAAAGGAAGAGACAAGTTGCGGGAAATAATAAAAAAAAAAAACAATGAACCTGCCAACTCTCCCAGAGGTCGGATCATGCTATTGTGCTCCTGCGGGGGGAGGGGGTCTCACCGAACTACTCTCCCCAGCTAGCACTCCCACTGCGCCCCATCACTGTGTTCCCAGCTCTTATTCGCTTGTCCCGGGAGCCGCTAGTTCTTCCTTAGCCGTAAACCCAGGTAGTTGACGAACCCACATTCCAGTAACTACATGGAACTGCCAACCTCGCAGTCACATAGCACAATACCCACTAACCCGGTAGAATCAATATTCTTAAATCTTAATTAACCAATCAGACTTATATATCAATAGAATCACAATTTACAAGATGCCAATACAGTAATTTCAGGGCCAATTGATAATGATAAAAGCTTTATCCCAATATTTCTAACCTTGTGAAATCATAGCTACTTGTGGCTGGAAATTGCCACACAGGTACACATCAGTAGCCATCTGCCTCCTCCTACCCTGAGCTGCTCCTTTCTCCTTGACTCTTAGCTCCGCCACCCTTTTCCCTGTCCAATCATAGGCATCCCACTACCATAATGTGATTGGACAGGGAAAATCCTGCAAAAGAGACATGTATATTCTGTCTGGCAAATTTATACAAGAGTAGAGCACATGTCTGGTCAACATATCAGAAGGCATGGTCAAAGAAAACAGGAGCCAAGTAAAGTGATCTTAAACATCACAAGAAAAGTATGACCTCAGCAATACACGTGGGCTCCCTGAATTGGAAATTTCTGGTTTCATGGGAGACACCCTTATGTCATGTGATGTTTCACCAAAGCAGACACAGGTGAGAGGATGTTTTGCTGAAGCAGACACATGAAAGGTCATGTGATATTTAGAAAGAATATAAACGTGACTCCATAGACAGTGGGGGAGGCTGGCATTGGTGCGCTTTGCACCAAGTTGCTGATCTTCGCTTTTCCTGACTTTATAGAGAGTAACTCACCAAAGACCTTCTCGTAATATTCCAGACATGTTCATAAACTTGTGCTGATTCGGCAAGGCCTTGTCATTTCTTCTAAATTGAGGCACACTGCTAATTTGTGTTTGGTGTTTTACTAGTAGACTGGGCTGTTGACAATAAAGGTTGGAATCATCCCCAAAGAACTATTTCTAAACAGATCCACAACCCCCATATCCTAATAATCATTCTTTCTCCTACCTCTGGTAGGCAGTGGGCTAGAAGATTGAAGCATTAAAGAACCCTAATTAAAGTAGGTTTTGAAAACTCTCAGCCTTCACTCCCTGATGACCAACCATCTGAGTTTGCTTTCTGTCGCTATGATAAGAGACTGTCCAAAAGCAACTTGGAGAGGAAAGTTTTCATTCTGTTACAGGTTACAGACCATCACCAGGTAGTCAAGGCAGGAAGGCAAAGCAGAAGCTTGGAGCAGAAATCATGGAGTTACAGAGCTGACTGGCTTTCTCTGGGTTTCTTTCCTTTGTATTCTTGAAAATAATGTCAAGAGAGGAATTATTCTCTAGTTATGTCTATTTAGAGTTATAAATGTCACTTGTGTCTGGTCATCTGCTTCTTCCTTGAAATTTGAGAAAGCTTTATGCTATAATTCCATTGAATAGAATCCCTATACCTTTACTGTCTATCTCAGCTCCTTCTATCACAGAAAGATTTGGGGCTTATGTTCTGATCACCTCCCAGCATTTTTGACACAGACATCAGGCTTGACACAGAGACCAGGCTTGACACTGAGTCCAGGCTTGACACTGAGACCAGGCTTGACACTGAGACCAGGCTTGACACAGAGACCATACTCACAGTGTGATAATTATTATTACAGACCTTTGAATTTTGTCAAGCATCCTTATTCCTCCCTCTGCTTGGTCAAGCTCACTGCTGATGCTTTCCACCATGTTCTTTATCTGATTCTGTGAGTTTTCACTTATTTCTAATTGATTTTTACTAAACACAAAAGTCAGTGTCTCTGCTAGCTTTTGTTCCTCGTCGCTTACTTTGTGTATACCCACACTGACTGTGTCCCCTTCGCAGCTGATCTTTCTTTCCAGCTCTTACAATGGACTCGATGGCTTGTTTGTATTCTTTTTCAGGCCACTGATCATTTTTACCAGTGAACTTTTGAAATATTCATCTGCCATTGTACCTATCTCAGTGACTCTGTGCTCTGTCGTTAAAAGGTGTGATCTCTTAGAGAAGCTGTACTGTCTTGATCTTTAATGTTTCTTGTGTTTTCATGTTGTGATGTGTGCGACTGTTGATTTGGATTCTTCTCCTGGTTTTGTTTGAGGGTTGCTTGGTTGAGCTGACTACTCTTGGAGGCTTAATCCCAAGTAACACTGAGCAGGGAAAAATTAAACCACTTTTTCGGGAAGATTCTCCTCCTACATACAACAAGGAACAGTGCAGCTGAAGCTGTTCTAGGTTAACTTCCTGTGGTGGTTTGGATGAGAATGGCCCCAACAGGATCATCTATTTGAACAGTTGGTTCTTAGTGCGTGGAACTGTTTGGGAAGGATTAGGAGGTGTGGCCTTGTTGGAGTGAGTGTGTCATTCGTGGTGAGCTTCCAGAGTTTTAAGATTTCAAAAGGCTCATCATTCTCAGTTCATTCATGTTTCTTTATGATTTTCATCAAAATATTGTCTCTCAGCTACTGCTTCAGCACCATGCCTGCCCCCGAACAACTGCCATGCTCCCCACCATGATGATCATGGACTCTAACCTTCTGGAACTCTGAACCCTACATCCAGCGCTTTCTTTTATAAATTCCATTTGTCTCTTCAGGCAACTCTAAGAAGATAAAGCATTTAATTGTGGCTTGTTTATAGTTTCAGAGGCTTTGTCCACTATGATCATGGCAGGAAGCATGGCGGCATGCAGGCAGACACTGGATCAGTGGCTGAGACCTACATCCTGATCCACGGGGAAAGAGATGGGGTGGGGGATTTGGGTCTGGCACAGGCTTTTGAAGCTTCAAAGCCTACCCCAAGTGACACACTTATGCCCACAAGGCCAAAACTTCTAATCTTTCTAATCCTTTCAAATATTGACAATCCTTGGCTTTCAAAGAGCAACAATTCCTGGTGACCAAAGCATTCAAATATATGAGCCTATGGGAACCATTCTTATTCAAACCACTGTACTGGCTGGTTCTGTGTGTCAACTTGACACAGGCTGGAGTTATCACAGAGAAAGGAGCTTCAGTTGGGGAAGTGCCTCCAAGAGATCCAGCTGTGGGACATTTTTCTCAATAAATGATCATGGATGGAGGGCCCATTGTGGGTGGTGCCATCCCTGGGCTGGTGCTCTTAGGTTCTATAAGAGCAAACTGAGCAAGCCAGGGGAAGCAAGCCCTGTAAGGAACATCCCTCCATGGCCTCTGCATTAGCTCCTCCATCCTGACCTGCTTGAGTTACAGTCCTGACTTTGGTGATCAACATCAATATGCAAAGTATAAGCTGAATAAACCCTTTCCTCCCCAACTTGCTTCTTGGTCATAATGTTTGTGCAGGAATAGAAACCCTGACTAAGACACCCACCCACTAAGACATAGAGTTCATTTTTCTTCTTCTCCCAACTTTCTTCTTCAGTCATTCACACATGGAGGCAGATTCTAGCCTACAGCTTACACAGAATGCCTACAATATATGCCCTTAAATTACAACTCCAAGAAGAGTCTTCTGAGCAGGTTTAGGCAAGTCACTTAGCCTCTCTGAGCTTTGTTTTTATTGAAATGTTATCTTTGTTACTCTTCTATTGCTGTGATAAAACACGTGACCAAGGAAAGTTATAAACTAAAATGTTTAATTTGGCTCACTGATTCAGAGTTTAGAGTCCATAATGGTGAACCAAAAGGACAGCTGAGAACTCACAGCTTGATTCATAACTATGAGGAGGAGAGAGATACTAGGAACAGCATTAGTGTTTTGAAACCTCAAAGCCTACCCTCAGTGACACACTTCCTCCAACCAGGTCATATCTCCTAACTCTTCTCAAGCAGTTCCACCAATGGGAAACCAAGTCCTTAAACCTATGGACCTATGGGAGGGGGTATTCTCACTGAAGCCACTATTTGTCATAGGACATCCTATCAGGAAAAAAATTAATTCCAGTCCTTCAGTGTGCCATGTGTTCAACAAATATTCCTGGAACCAATAAATGAATACCAAGCAGAGGTGAGCAGAGAGGGTTTTGTAAGTGGAATGTGGAAAAGAATTATATTAACCAACAAGGATGTTGGTTTCTTCTTTCAAACACGAGTCAGAAAAAAAAATATAGTCCATTCAATGTTTTTAATTATCTTCTGATTCAGAAATAAGAGATTTTTGTCCTGGCTTATGGAAAACATGATGCCGCATCCTGTTTCCCCTCTCACAGTAATTGCTGTAAAAGGCTTCAATCACGGTGCCACTTTGTCCAAATGAGGCTTTCTT
This sequence comes from Apodemus sylvaticus, assembly GCF_947179515.1. Classification (NCBI taxonomy): domain Eukaryota; kingdom Metazoa; phylum Chordata; class Mammalia; order Rodentia; family Muridae; genus Apodemus; species Apodemus sylvaticus. Next base: position 8,796,209 of record NC_067485.1, read on the forward strand.
GCATGGACGAGGTTTGGAAAGCAAGGCACGGTATCCTGCGACCTGCAATAAAGAGAGGAGCAGATGCAGGGCCTGCTTTCAGAGGAGACACCACAAAATTTGGTGAAGCATAAGTCAGGTAGCTATGAAAGAGACTTTCCCCGCACCGAGGGCTGCCACGCTGTTACACCAGGCCAGAGTGCATGTGAATTCCCTCCAAAGGTTGGGTACTGCAGACTTCTTGAACTTGAGGCGGGCTTTGCACCAAGAGACCTGACCAGCTCACTAACCCGATGGGCAATGAGACACGGCAGGCAAAGTGGCACAGACAGCCTCATAACGCTCTCCCTCATGGGTGGCCTCTTGTGGGATATGTGTAAGCTGGCTGGCTGTTTCTACGTGGTTCAGAAGACTGGTCTTTTTCTCTCTGTGTGTTTTTTTTTCCAGTAGTGACAATGAGGTTTTAACTTAATTCCCACATGGTATGACCTTCTTAGGGCTAACTAACATCAAGAAGAACGATTTCCCAGATCTCACAGATAGCTGGCACCAGTGACAAGGCTGACAAGAATGAGATAGACAGTCTAGGAATTCTACATTCTTACTGAGAAAAGAGCATATAACATAATGTGTGCTAGGAAAGGCAGCTAAGTACATTCCCACCTATAATGTAAAGCATCTTGGTCTTTCTAAAATCATTGAAATTAGTGTGTGTGTGTGTGTGTGTGTGTGTGTGTACATTGAATGTAAAAATGTAGAAAATTGACTGTATGGAAATAACCTTTCTAAGCTTGAGATCATATGCAAACAAAACAGAAAAAATAAGTATTTAAATACACTATCCTTAACACTTATGTGTTGGAAAAAAATCAGTTATAAAGGTAAATAACAAATATGCAATCTCTATGAGGGAATTCATTTTTAACACATAAAAGTCACTTCTGGGGCTGATATGACTCTGTGGGTCAGGTGCTTGCTGTGTAAGCAACAGGATCTGAGTTTGGATTTCAACGACCCCTGTGCTCAGCTCGAGCAGACATTTCTGTTTGATTCAAAGGCTCTTTTTACTTTGCTCTGATTTCTTCAATGATAACTGTTCACTCAAAAATGTATAGTTCAGTCCCTGCATGTTTGTATGGTTTCTGAGGTTACATTTGCTGTTGGTTTCCAATTCTATTTGACTCATGTCAGTTTTTTGGGTTTTTTTGTTTGTTTGTTTGTTTTTTGTTTTTTTATTTGTTAAGGTGTGCTAACCTGTGGCTTTTAATATGGTCAACCTTCTAGAAGGTTTTGTGCTACTAGAAAGAGTTTATTTGCTATCTGTTGTGGGTTTTGTCTGTAAAGTTCAGCCTGTAAAGTTGCTGGGTTTTTTAAATCAAGACATGAGAGTGTCAGAACTCATGTTGTCTTTTATGCCTTTTAGTGATTATTTTTGTGAAATTTGGAGACCCAAGATTTGTTACATAGAAATTTATAATATTTATATCTTCCTGATAATCTGTTCCTATTTTTTATTTGAAGTACGCACTATCAGCTATGAAAATTCCTACGCCAGCACATTATGCCAACTCTGACTCAGCTTCCATTATGGGGATTTCTTAGAGACAAGAGAAAGTTGTGTATTGCTGCATTATTCAATATCTTTGTCTGCACCTGTCCTGCTTTGGTGTCTGTTGCTGTGATAAACCAAAATCAACTTAGAAAAGGTTTACTTTGGCTAACAGGACACGGTCATGGGGGAAGCCAGGCAGGGACTCATGGCAGGAACCTGGATGCGGGAACTGAAGCAGAGGCACAGAGGGCGCTGCTCACTGGCCTGCTTCTCATGACTGGCTCAGCTGCCTTTCTCACATGCTCCAGGTCTGCTTGCCTAAGATTGGCACCACCCACAGTGGGCTGTCCCCTCCTACATCAATCCGTAATCAATCGAATGCCCCATAGACACACCAGCCTGGTGGAAGCAATCCTTCAGTTGAGAGTCCCAGAATATCTAGGCCAGTGCAGAGATGACAGAAACTAGCAACGATAGCCTCTTCGAATCAGTGAGGTAGATCCATTTGCATCAACTTTATGACTCAGAAGGGCGTGCTACCAATTACTCATTTTGTTGGAGGTTTGTCCAATTGGTTGGTTTACTGGGAGTTCTTGTCTTCCTTTCTAAAATTTTCCATCTCTTGGATTCTTTTTTTAAAAGAAGATTTATTTATTATTATATGTAAGTACACTGTAGTTGTCTTCAGACACACCAGAAGAAGGCATCATATCTCATTACAGATGGTTGTGAGCCACCATGTGGTTGCTGAAATCTGAACTCATGACCTTCAGAAGAGCAGTCAGTGCTGTTAACCACTGAGCCATCTCTCCAGCTCCCCATCTCTTGGATTCTTAAGTTTGTTTCCTTGCACCAAGATTTCCTGGAAGGTATTGGTTGATGTTTGTTTTCCTTTGGGTCCATCCACGAGCACTTCTGTGTTGCTTCTGTCCTTGATTTCTGAAATATGTCTTTTTGCTTCATATCATCTGCTGGTGATAATTTCTGCTTGGGAGGGGCTTGATTGCTTGGTTAATTGATTAATCAACAAAAGAATCAATAATTCTTTTCATGTCCAGAATTCCTGTTCAGTTATTTTTCAGCGCCTTCATTGTTTTGACTGAAATTTTCCTCCATGATTTTACATTTCTCCTCCAAGGCGCAGGTGGTTCCACTCGCTTCGCGACCTGCTGTGTCTACACTCTGAACTGATTTGCTTGTCTGTGTCCACAGTCAAGGCCACTTGGGTCTGCTGTCCCATCAAGAGCTGCAGAAGGTTCCATGTTCTTCTTCACTCTTCCTGGGGTCCCAATCCCTTGGTTAACCAACCAGCAGAGCTTGGGGAGCAAGCTTGCAGACCTGCAATCTCAGGGTCCCATACTTCTTTTTTTTTAATTTATTGATATATTTATTTACATTTCAAATGATTTCCCCTTTTCTGGACCCCCACTCCCCGAAAGTCCCATCAGTCCCCTTCCCTCCCCCTGTTTTCCCACCCAACCCTTCCCACTTCCCTGTTCTGATTTTGTTCAATACTGCTTCACTGAGTCTTTCCAGAACAAGGGGCCACTCCTCCGTTCTTCTTGTACCTCATTTGATGTGTGGATTATGTTTTGGGTATTCCAGTGTTCTAGGTTAATATCCACTTATTAGTGAGTGCATACCATGATTGATCTTTTGAGTCTGGGTTACCTCACTTAGTATGATGTTCTCCAGCTCCATCCATTTGCCTAAGAATTTCAAGCTGTGTCCCTGGTTTGATCCCCTCTCCCCTGTCGTTGGACAGGCTGAGTCCAGCCTCAGTTACTTTAGGGCTCTGCCATACTTGTCCTATTCCCAGTCTCTTGCCCTGAACTGTGGTAGAGATGAGGACACAGTGAGTGATGTGTTTATAAAAAGATAAAGAGAGCCGGGCAGTGGCACACGCTTTTAATCCCAGCACTTGGGAGGCAGAGACAGGTAAATTTCTGAGTTTAAGGCCAGCCTGGTCTACAGAGTGAGTTCCAGGACAGCCAGGGTTACACAGAGAAACTCTATCTCAAAAAAAGAAAAAAAAAAAAAAGGAAGAAAAGAGGGGGGGGATATGTTCTATGGAGGTGTGGTCAGGTATGGGGGAAGGGCCCATGTTGATACATCCCTTCCCCATGAGGGATCAGACACAGGATGGTATAATACAGAATAGAGTTTATTTGGGTCATACAGAGGGGAGTTCAAAAGGTAGTAGAGGCAGAGAAAGACACACACACACACACAGAGAGAGAGAGAGAGAGAGAGAGAGAGAGAGAGAGGTAGAGGCACAGAGGCTGGCCATGAACATGTGGAGAGAGTGGGGGAAAGGGAAGGAAATGGGGAAAGAGTGGGAGCAAAAAGACAAGAACAAGAGCAGGAGAGTCAGGCATCCCTGGCTGTTGCCAGGTAACCGTGGGGTGGAGCTTAGACAAAATGCTAACAGTGAATATTACAAACCTCTCGGCTCTAAGGGCCCATCACGCTGGTCTGCACAGTGCACATGTCTGTTCTGCTCTCCTCGCAATGCAGGCTGTGTTCAGCCTCCATCACACCCCTCCTTTCCCGTGAGCTTTGAATCCTCCCCAGGTGGTTTCTGAGGCATTGCTTAGATGGTGTCCATACTACGGAAGTAGTTAGAGTACTTTATCTTCAGGAATAATGGCAAGGAAAAAAATTTATGTCAAGCTCACGTCTCCAGCACAGATGTTCTCATTGTCTTTTCTCTTTCCAATCTCTGTTGGATCCGGTGTAGAACCCAAGGACATGGAGGCCGATGGACCCTTCTTTAAGTCCTTTGCTCCAAGGATAAGTATATAGTAGGCATTTAGAACAGTACCTGGGTCAAGAATTACAATCAGCTGGTTGTTATTGCAATCCCTGTGTCTCAGAGTTCTTGCTTCCCCTAGCAAGGATTGTACAACTTCTCAACTTAAATTTACTGCAGGGAGACCAGAGCCCCAAAAGTGTGCAGGTCCCAGGGCTCAGAAGAGTTTCTTTCATCCGACAGCCTCCCTAAACCCACCGTCCACTTGCTAATAGACAAGAAGATAAAAATGTACATATCGTGGCAGACTGACCCAGTCCACAGAAATGAATATGTGCCCTAGCAATGGCTTCTAACAAACAGCTCACCTCACACTCATCATTCCTCTGTCCCTACCTTGGCCTTCGATCCTGCAGGGCTTACTTGTGAACGAACCAAAGACAGAAATTTCTCTTTCCAAGAACATGAAAGCAAAGTACATCTGAGAAAGAAGCCTTTTCCTTAAACAAAGGCAGCCCTGCACACACTGTCAGAACTTCCATAAGAGTGGTCATCTTCCTTCATCTTTGTCTGATTCACCCTCAGCAGGGAGCATCTTGTCACACCCCTACACCCCTGATGATCTTTTTTTTTTTTTTTTTTTTTTTTAGAAATAATAATTTCCAATCCCTTTTCATGTTGTGGCTTAGACTTAAAAAACCTGATAGTGATTCCTGATTTGTGCTTTTAATAAATTAATACAATTGACTGATGGGTGTAGAGGAAATGCTAGTTTACCTCAGCTGAACTGGTCCCCAGCAAACTTCACGGATGCTTGTTCCATTGTATGGGGCTCACGGTTTCTGAAACAAAAACTGACATGTGGTTTGACAATCAGGCATCTATTTATAGGGACAGAAGAGTTAGCAAACCAGAAAATCCAGGCCATATGCATGCCATTAACTATATATAATGAATGATGTGTATGAATTATGTATGGACATGTGGGCTGACTAGCGCCTCTCAACTGGCCAAGGTACGTAGCAGCTCTTCAGGGGTTGGCTAATGAAGCCACTATGCAGCTCATGGTCCCCTTTCCGATGGCTTATTCAATTGATGCCAACTCTTTTGATTAGATCACTTAATATGTAAAAGTGATGGATGTTATGTCCTCTCTAGGAGAACTATAAAATTGTTTTTAATCTTTTAACTCAGCGAAGAAACTCACAAGGTTACACATACACACATGCACTGTTAATTTAACAAGTACAATTAGAATAATAGTTTAGCTGGTAGATAAAATAAACTCATGATGTTCTTCGGACATGGTTTGAAATTTTACAAGTATTTAAATGAAAGATGCCTGCATATGTTCTGGTCCATTTCTCTGAGCAGAAGCAGTAGCAATAAAGGCGAGTGAATCTTGCCTAGATGTGAGCTAGGGAACATGACTAAAGGACCCAGAGAGTTAATATTTGTAACAAACTGTAAACACAATTAGCAGTGTTGACGTTTAGATGGAATGTTAGCTAAAAGTCATTCCAAAACTTGTCAAAAGTTTTAGCTTAAGTTTTGATATGAAGAATGTCTCTATTTTTCAATGAAAAGTTCATCACTGTGGTTTAAACTCAAAATCTATTTTATTTATTTGGGATTTTGTTTAGATGGGGTTTCACCCTTATAACTCTACAGGTGATGGCTGAGGCCCAAATCTTTGCCTCAGCACACCCTGCTGTTCCCTCCTAGTCCAGTAAGTATAACGATCAAGATTCAACAAAGATCCATGCTCAGCTACAGCGTGAGCATAAACGCTGGCCTGGGGCAAGCACAGCACAGATAGGAAACCTTAACCACATCAATGTCCTAAGTGAGCCTGGTGCATACAACACAGGCAGGCGCCCGCTGTACTGAAGGAGGCCGCCACCTTCTCCCAGCACAGGGATGAGGATCTCAGGACCCAGCACAGAGGTGAGGACCTCAGGACCCGGCACAGGGATGAGGATCTCAGGACCCAGCACAGGGATGAGGATCTCAGGACTCAGCACGGGGATGAGGATCTCAGGACCCAGCACAGGGATGAGGATCTCAGGACCCAGCACAGAGGTGAGGATCTCAGGACCCAGCACAGAGGTGAGGATCTCAGGACCCAGCACAGAGGTGAGGATCTCAGGACCCAGCACAGGGATGAGGATCTCAGGACCCAGCACAGAGGTGAGGATCTCAGGACCCAGCACAGGGATGAGGATCTCAGGACCCAGCACAGAGGTGAGGATCTCAGGACCCAGCACAGGGATGAGGATCTCAGGACCCGGCACAGGGATGAGGATCTCAGGACCCGGCACAGGGATGAGGATCTCAGGACCCAGCACAGAGGTGAGGATCTCAGGACCCAGCACAGGGATGAGGATCTCAGGACCCAGCACAGAGGTGAGGATCTCAGGACCCAGCACAGGGATGAGGATCTCAGGACCCAGCACAGAGGTGAGGATCTCAGGACCCGGCACAGAGGTGAGGATCTCAGGACCCAGCACAGAGGTGAGGATCTCAGCCTGTGCCTGCCTGGGGAAAACTGTTGATCCCATCTGATAAAACAGCCAGGTGTGGCTTCTTCAAAAATATACCCCATGAGGTCTTTAAAAAATGTCAGAGGAACAGTGGAGAGATGGCTCTGTGGCTACTAAAGGCACTTGCTGCTCTTCCAAAGGACCTGGGTTCAGTCCCTAGCACCCTCATCTGGTGGCTCACAGCCATATGTAAATCCAGTTCCAGGAAAACCAACACACTTTTCCAGACTCCCAGAATACCTGCATGTGCATGGTCTCACACAGACAGAGACACAGGCACACACAGATACACAGACACAGACACACAGACACACACACACACACACACACACACACACTAAACATTACATCCTTTTAAAAAAGGTTTTCATAAGGAATGATTTTAAAGGAATGGCAGTGAGACCATAGAGTGTATACACACACATGCACACACATATACACACATACACACATACACATATATACATACATACACACATCCATGCACATCCATATATGCATACAGACATATACATACACATATATACATACACACACATACACATATAAATATATATTCACACATACACGCACACTCACACATATACACAGATACATGTGCACATATACATATATACACATGTACACACATACATGCACATATACACACATGCACATATGCACATATATACATACATACATACATACATACATACATGCACATACATACACAAAGAACAAGCAACGTGTTACGGGATGTGTCACAAACTTCACTTTTGAACATCATTCATGAGACTGAGTGTGTGGCGGGGGAGGACTGCATACATGTAGTAGGACTGCTATGCCCATGGCTTCCTCTATGCAGTACTGACCTGCATCCATGGATTGACATGTTGTCTCACTTACATGCAGTCCACTCTTTTCAGACTGAAATATTAAATGGAAAAAAACATACTTTGAAAGAGAACAATTACATACATTTGGCTTCCAAATAATATTTGTCAAAGAATCATTCTCCATTGTTAGCATTATTATTAACCCTTTAAAGCACCTAATTTATAAACTAAACTTTATAATATGATCATATGTGAAAACAAACATCTCTTGTTAGATTGAGTGCTATCTGTGATTTGGGAGGTCTACAGGAGACATGCTCTATGGGTAAGAGCACAACTGTACCCAAAATGCCATTGTCCATGTGCTGCCAAAAGCCGTGACACAAGGAGAATACTGATACTCTACGTCACATTTAGGATAAGGACTTGGCGTTCTTTCCAAGAATTCTCTACAGAGAACACCGTCCACTTGGGCAAGCTGAGACAGCTGTTCCAGTGTGGTAGGTAACTTCTGGGGGACCTGCAGCAGTGTGCAGTGGAAGCCAGTGGGAGCTGAGCAGAAGGACTCAGAAAGGGTCATGTCCAGCAGATGGGACAGGAAACATGTTCCAGGACGATATGTAGTAGCTAATAGGAAGAAAGCCAAAGACATCCACCCTGGTAGTTTGCAAAATAGTATTTGTCTTTAACACAAGTTCTTTTTTAAAACCCTCAAATCACATATGGTAAACTAAAGAGGAGATTTTAAGTGTAAATTTAAATTTACATGTATGTATGTGTGTATATGTATGTGTGTATATGTGTGTGTATGCGTGTGTGTATGTGTGTGTGATGTGCAGACACAGTCAGTCACAGACCCCTTACCTATGCATTCAGTCAGCTTTGGATAAAGAACATGTTAAACATTCTAGTGCTTGTTATATTATGTATATGGGTGTTTTGCCTGCATGTATATCTGTGTACTATATGTGTACAATACACTCAGAAGCCAGAATCCCCTGAACGAGCTTTATAGAGGATTGTAAGCCATCAGATGGCTACTGGGAACCGAACCCAAGTCTTCTGGAAGAGCAGCCATGGTTCTTAACTACTAAGCTGTCTCCCCAGCCCCAAGGATATTTCTTAAGGCTGAGAATACAGCCCGGTGTTAGACTGTTTGCCTAACATGCACAAAACACTGAGATTGACTCTCCATACCAGAAAGGAACCCACACACACACATACACACACACACACACACACACACACACACGCACACGCACACGCACACACACACACAAAGTTGTATCTGCACTCACATGCAGACCTTTGTATTGTCATTATTACACAAACAAGCTAGTATGATAGTTATTTACATATTTACACTGTGTTCACATGATCTGTGATATGGCGAGGCTGTGGAATATGCAGGAGGGTTTGCTAAATTTTAAGTGATCACTACTCCATACCATGAAAGAGACTTCCATCACTGTGTTTGGGATTCTGTGGGATGCGATTCTTTGAGAATCAAGCCCCTTAGAGTCCGTGGTGCAACTACAATATTAATTCCAATCCCTTCCTTTAAACATTGTCTCACAGTGAAAGACAGGACCTGACTATTCTCAGACAATGAACTCAGCCCACAAAATCTGACACTCTGGGCTACGGGTGGTCCCTGCCTCACACTGCAAGTTCCAAATCCTATACTTCTCCAACTTCCCTGTGTCCTCTTTCTTCAAAGTACTGGATTCTCAGACTCTGTCCTCTTTGGCTGTTAAAAGATGTCACCCAAGATGTGAAAACGTAAACTTAAGAAAATATGGGCTGGATAGGTGGCTCCGTGGTTAAAAGCACTGGCTGTTCTTAAAGAGGTCGGGTTCAATCCCCAGCACCCACATAATGGCGCACAGAAATCAGTAGGCGACACTAATTCTAAGGAACATGATGCCCTCTTCTGGTGTCTGGAGGCACTGCACACAAGTGATGCAGTCAAAATCCACAACATAATCACAAACATTTTAATAAGAAAATATTACATGATAGGGCCTGAAAGTCCAGAAATCTTAGCCAGACTTACCATATTTAGCCAAAACAAGGTTTCTTTTTCATTGCAAAAGCTAAATCATACAAGCCTGCAAGCAGATGTGCATTTTTAAATCAGAGAACCACAAGACTGAACCAAAACAGGAAAATATTCCCCACACCAGGACGTACTGCAAGTGAGGGTAGCTACTCAACTGTCAACCACACTTCCAGCCTCAGAGGCTCTGTTCATACAAAGTCACCAGCTTAGCACAAAGCCTTTCAGCTCCGCACCGAACAAATGACGGACTGCAGGCGGACCACACGCACCACTTGTTATGGGCGCCTTGTGTTTCCTTAATTGTCTCTCATTTTAATTGGACTTGGCTTTCATAGCGTGGTTGGGCTTTGGAAATGTACACACAACAGAAAATCACGAAGCTTTTCAAAAAGCAGGTGTGCGTTTTCTCCTTTATGGTGATGAATTTACTGTCTCATTTTTTGTTTGTTCTTTATGAAAACTTAATTTCATTTTGATTGACATATGAAATACATAGTTATGAGGTGCAACATGATAGTTTTATTCATAAATCAATTCATCCTAATTTTCATATCTAGTACCTTACACTTATATTGTTTCTTTGTAGCAAATATATTCAAAATCCTCCCTTCTGCTATTTCTGTGATAGACACAAAGTGTTCTTAACAATGAATCCAATGTCTTTATATGCTTAAGAAAAAAATCACAGTCACATGGAAATAATTCCACTGTTCTGTGGCACACGAGGTTAGTGTGGTTAGTAATAACTACCTTCATCTTCTTACAGCAAATATAACCTACACAGAAGAGCACACTGTGCGTTTAAAATGTGCTCTGCCTAATGAAGAACCATTATTGTACTTTGCCAAAGTCTTCTCTCTTCACCTTCCATGAACCAAGACGAGATCTCCTTTCTCCTGTTGGTATTGGAAACGGAAGCGCTCAGAGAGTCGGTACATCACTGACCTTAATATTCACTGCATTCTTTGCCAGGACTCAAAGATTCCCCGGCTTTCTCTAACAACAACGCTAAGAGATGTGGATGGAGGAGGAATGAGAGCTTGTATAATCGCTCACTACGAGGGTTCTAAATGGAAGCCATGGCAGTCAGGGGCTGATTCGGCCAAAACCTCCTGATTCACCTCCCAGCCAAGGGCAGATAGGGCATCACTCCTTGCTCCCCAGTTCCTCTGAGCTCTTTCCCTAGACCAGCTGGTGTCTCTTTATCGCCAGGCTGTGCTTTCTTCAGAGTTGAGTAGAACGCCTGCAAACCAGAGAAGGCCCAATGGTGTGTCCTCTGGGTTGGACATTGCCAAGTCTACCCCAAATGGTTCAGTGAAATTGTAACTGAATCTTGGGGGGCAACAAGAGAACAGGATGCAGGGCACACAATCCTGATACAAGGAGAAAGACTGGGGTCACCTGCCCAAAGTCTCCCTGACAAGGAGCACAGCTCCTTGGCAACCGCTGAACGTTGGAGATTTGACTCTAGGCAATAGCTCTACCTTGTTTTTAATCTGTTTCTCCAAACTGTGTAGTCTGGTCCAACATTTAGACCTGTGCAGCTTTAACGTAGCAGGGCTGTCTTAGAAGAACGGCCGTAGGCTAGAGGGAAGTTATCCCTAAAAAGATGGTTATTACCCAAGCTTATCATCAGACAGCAAACAGGTTTCAGAGGGAGTCCAGGAAGGGGTCAGAGGACAGCAACAGTCTCTATGGGGCCCCTGACAGAGCCACTGTCTGGGAAAGAATTTCCAGGTGATTCTTGGTGAAGAAACCTGGTTGGGGATATGCATTCCACTTCATACAAACATCTTGATTTATTGAAACTCTGCCAAGGAATTCCACATATAAAAAGCCATGCTCCCAACACAGGTGCTCTGACCCCAACCTCACCCTCGCTACCCTGTTCCAGGATGAATTCTTTCTTCATCGATAAAAGTCAAGAAGAGAAAGCATAGGTTTTCCAAGGTGGGCAGGCAGGACCAGTCCTCTGCTGTGTACTGTTAGGATAGGGAAGAATATGGAAGGTCTCCAGGAGGTTCACCATGACCAGGAGAAGAACACTTGTGGGTGAGCTGAATTGAGGCCGTTTAGATTATGGCAATATGGAACGTTTAAGTAAACTTTGTAAAAGAATACTTTTCTTCGGTCTACCACAAGCCATCATTTGCCATTAGTCTCTACATTGGCCATTGTTCAGTCCTGCAGAGAGGTGCAAGGGTTTCCATGGTGATTTTGTTCCTTAAGCTGAATTGGAAATAATTATTTTTTGATACCTCTGGACCACTTTGCCTCAAGAGCATCTCGTGAGTGATGCCTTTCTGTTGCTACGATAAAAAATAAATTCTTACCAAAAGCAATTTGGCGAGGAAATGGTTTATATGGATTACATGTGCCAGTCATAGTCCATCATGGAGGGATGTCTAAAAAACAGAAGCAGAGGTGGCAGAGGAGTGCGGCTTGCAGGCTTTCTCCCCATGGCTTGCTCAGCCTTATTTCTTATACAACCCTGAACCACTTGCCCAGGGGTGGTAGTACACTGGGGCCCCCCCACATCAATTATTAATAAATAAAATGCCCCACAGGCTTGCCAACAGGCCAACCTGATAGGGCATTTTCTCAATTGAGATTTTCTCTTCCTAAATGACCTAGCTTTGTCATGCAAAAAAAAAAAAAAAAAAGACCACACAACTGGCTCTTCCTTCATCATATGTTACACCTATGAAGAGTTCTTTCTTGTCTATCAATTAAAGATAGCATTCAGCTACCCTGTTCAGATGTAATATTCATTGTAAAGATTTGAAATTGGGGGCTGGAGAGATGGCTCAGTGGTTAAGAGCACTGACTGCTCTTCCAGAGGTCCTGAGTTCAGTTCCCAGCAACCACATGGTGGCTCACAACCATCTGCAATGGGATAGGATGCCCTCTTCTGCTGTGTCTGAAGACAGAGCCAGTATACTCATATATATGAGTACACACACATATATAATAATTTTTTAAAAATATCTGAAGTTGACTCTATTTGTTATTTACTAGATTGTCAATCTCCAACTCCCACTGAACACACTGTCCCTAAAAATGGGCACACGGACCTTTCCCTCTGCCGCAGAAGTCACAACTTTTTCACATCTGGGACTGCAAGCCCCTCCCCTATTTAAATTACTATCATGTGGTTTGTTTTGACTGAATGAAAGGTAGACCAAAAATCTCTTACCACTTCAGGAGGAAGGCTTGGGAAGTAATGTGCAGTGTTCCACATACACAGGAAGACTTGGGAAGCAGTGTGCAACGTTCCACAAAGTCTGGGTAATTTCAGAAGTGCTTTTCCTTATGGTGTCTCCACGATCCTGGGATATCGGCTACAAGCAATGAGCAGAGTTCACAGCTGCCCCTCACTGTACCTATAACATGAATAAGAAGTGAAACTTTGTTGTGTTACGCCAATGTGATTAGGGGGATTTTTTGTTACTGCAGCATACTCTAACTCTCCTGACTATATCCTAATTATATTGGTTGTTACCATTACAAATTCCAGATACTGAATATCTTAAAGCATCACTGGTTGGAAGTTTGAAATGAATTATTTGCTGTCTACATAAAGACATTTGTAGGATTGGGTTTCTTCTCCACTAGGGAAGAATGGCTTCCTTGCTTGATCAGGTGGTAAACTTTTGCTGTAGTACTTAGCTCTTGGCCATTCCCCCACATCCAAGCACACCATCCAAACCCCATTCTTTCACAGACCCTCCACATATAAGATTTAGGACAGTGTCTGCAATACTGAACCTTTAATCACCCCCATTCTTTTTTCTAAGTACATTCACAAGCTGTGGAAATCAGGACAGAGACATAACATTCCATTCTATACCATACCGTTCTCTTCCAGAGCTTTGCACCAAGTAGACACTCCCCAAATGTCAGTCCCCTTCCTCTATCTCTGCCCTGTGGCTCCCAGACATTGGAAGGTCTTTCTAAACTAACTATTCACTCCATTCTCTTGCCATCAAGGTCTCCTGCACATGGTCAGTCAAGGAAATGTGAATGAGTCCCTTGCTTGATACCAGGCTTGCAGCTGTCAGTATAGAGGGGTGGCTTTCTTGTCTGAAATGTCAGATAGGCATCTTATGTACTAGGGGCCACTCTGGCTGTTAAGAGAGGACATAATCACAAATTAATTTTATATACTTGTTGGCTTTATTTGAAAAATCTAGAATCAGACACAGGCAGCATACTGGGACAAATAGTGATAATGCTCAAACTGCAGCATAGCCCAGGAAGCAATATGGAAATAAAACAGGAAGTGACATACAGGAAGTAGAAGCAAGGGCAGGCAGCATAACCTCGGAAGCACTATGGAAAGAAAACAGGAAGTGATGTACAGGAAGTACAACAAGGGCAGACAGTTGGATTGGCTCCTGGTTTTCTTACCTGAACTTTGTTTGGACAGTTGACTGTTTGTGTAGACTGAGGACTATTACTGTAACTAGCAACTTGTTCAGTCATGGCTTATGATGCCAAGAAATCTAACCAGACTTGATGTAATTTAACAGGGTCCTAAATGTTTAAAACTATTCCAGGGTCTTGGTTTCTTCCAACAAATATGTAACAGCCCTTCCTCTGTGGGCCCTACACTAGAGATTTGGGGTGCAGATCGTTCTAAAGAAGCTTTTGGTTTGCTGGGGTGGTGAAGAAATGCTGTGTGTGGTCCCTGCAGATATGCTGTGAATGCAGAGGGTCTCAACCCTGTATATGACAGCTACACAGATGAAGAAGAGGATGCCAAGTGTTTGTGGAGGCTCCCCTTGTTGGAATCTTTGTGAATATTACTGTTTTGAAATAGAATCTTAGTGGAAGGTGGGGAAGTCGATATAACACCGTTAATTACAGTTAGCTTCATTGTAATTTCTGCTGTAAGTTGGCTCACTTGAAATCAGCACGGGGGGGGGGGGGGGGGGGGGACACGGGGAGGTGAGTTTTACTAGCCTAGAAATTCTGTGTTAAATAGTAAGAGCACACATCTCTCGAACTCAGCTGAACTTTAGAATCAGTTGGGATTTCTTCCAGCATGAGGAGAACTGGGCTGCACCGCTGTGGTTCTGATTCGGTGGGTCTTGGATGAGACTCAGGTTTCGTTGTGTTCTGAAGGCTGTCCAAGCAAGTCTAAAGGGAAGTCAGAATTAACAACCACTGACCTAGGAAAAGATGATGTTTTGATCAAAGTTGCAGAGGAGCTATAAGCCAGGGTGAATGTGGCTGTCTTTGACCCATGTAAAAACCCTGAGCTGTTCCATTTCAAAGCTCCCGTTCTCCTCTGGGTCAGGATTTAAACCAGTCTACTCCAACAGATGGGTATCCAGCTGAGCTCATGCAAAGGCTGCTTTCCTACCCAAACCATTCCCTGTGGGATTTCAAGTAGTCAGCTCAGTGCTATGCAGTGAGATCCCAGATTCATTTAGCATAAGCATGTATAATGCATGTGACTTCTCAGAATATGACTCTGAAGATGTTGGTGTTTTAAAAATAGCCGCCAGATGCCTTCTTTTAATGTGCAGCCCATTAAAAGAAAAGTGTCTTACTTTTGCAAATCACCCCCTCCCCGAATCTGAATTGGAGACAATTTCACCACCCCAGGGACGGACTAAATAGATCTGTCTGTCCAGCTGGCAAGCCTAAAAGGCCAGTTGAGCAAATAACCCAACATCGATAACAAAAACCACTAAACCAGTTAGAGGGAATGTGGTTAACACATGCTAATGACCGAATCCAATACCTTTATCATGTAGACCACTGGGGTTTGGGACCACTCCTAGCCTCTCCTAATTAGAAATTGTTGGGAAATTTTCTACACATTAGAAATGTGCAAATCTTAGTCCCTGCCCCCAATCTACTAAATTATTTCATGAACTAATGTTGTCAGAAGGATGAAAAAGATGAATTACTACAAAATAAGTGAGGATACATGCTTGACAAGATTTGGTTTTGATGGGAGGTTAGAGAGGACAGTGATATTAAATATGACTCCCCCAGGTGCCTGAGAACCAATCACCAAAACTTCTTTGAGGAAAACCAGCCTTCCTGATCTGTTTCTGCCTCCATCCCTATTTTCTCTATTATGCACACTGTTCACTGGAGTCCTTTATCTGACCTGCATCCCTTCTTTTACAACACCTGACTCAGTGTCTTCATCTTCCATGCATATCCACAGGATGCTCTAAGTAATACTGAGCTCATTCATCGCCTTTCTCTCAGAACCTCTCACACCTTGCTGAATCGCCCAGTTGGTAGTATGGGTGAGTTGTCTACGTGACAGCTAATGAGAGAAATATAAAAGCCAGGAGTTATCCTCACCCTGAGCCGCACTGGCAATCACTTGGCAACTCCTGACTTTTCCCTTCCTTAGATCTCCAACACTGCGCACCTCTGCTTCCCTGTGAGCACATTGTTCCCCGTATTCATTGAGACTTTCTCCTTGTTTTCTCCACCTCCGTTATTGATTCACCTTACCCGCCCTTTGAAGCCCTCTGCTAAGCTCCAGTGCAATGTCTAATGATGGGATACGTCCTGAGAACTGCAGCACCGCACAACATAATCAAATGGGTATGCATTTGCTAGCCAAGACGAGTCAGTCTCTCCATGCAGACTCCTGATGCAGTCATATATGCAAGATGATTCAGGCTTCTGCTGGGCAGCACAGTATCCTGTTTCTATAAGGCAGAGGATACTCTCATCAGCAGTGAAGTGTGGCATAGCTGTGTGCTTCATTTATGAGTATGTGTATTCTATACACAGCTGTAAGAGTGGTGTCTTAGTCAGGGTTTCTATTCCTGCACAAACATCATGACCAAGAAGCAAGTTGGGGAGGAAAGGGTTTATTGAGCTTACACTTCCACATTGCAGTTCATCACTAAAGGAAGTCAGGACTGGAAGTCAAGCAGGTCAGGAAGCAGGAGCTGATGCAGAGGCCATGGAGGGATGTTTCTTACTGGCTTGTTTCCCCTGGCTTGCTCAGCCTGCTCTCTCATAGAACCCAAGAACACCAGCCCAGGGATGGCACCACCCACAAGTGGATCACCACTTGATCACTAATTGAGAAAATGCCCCACAGCTAGATCTCATGGAGGCACTTCCCCAACTGAAGCTCCTTTCTCTGTGATAACTCCAGCCTGTGTCAAGTTGACACACAAAACAAGCCAGTACAATTGACCCCTTGTCAACTTGACACACAAACACATCACTATTAAGCCTCAACCCTTACTTTCTTATTCATCCCCAAGATCTAAATTACTTTAAAAGTCCCACAGTCTTTACATATTAAAAGTTCAATCGCTTTGAAATATCCAATATCTTTAAAATTCAAAGTCTTTTAAAAATTCAAAGTCTCAACTGTGGGCTCCACTAAAATACCTTCTTCTTTCAAGAGGGAAACACATCAGGGCACAGTCACAACCAAAAGCAAAACTCAAACTCCAATAATTCAACTCACGATCTTCCGGGCTCCTCCAAGGACTTGGGTCACTTCTTCAGTCCTGCCCTTTGTAGAACACAGCTTCTAGGCTCCAGCTGCCTGTACTCCACTGTTGCTGCTGTTCTTGGTGGTCATCACATGGTACTGGCATCTCCAAAATGCTGCTATCTTCCACCGTAATTAGGCTTCACCAATAGCCTCTCATAGGCTCTCTTCATGGTGACAAGCCTCTGCTCCTATGCATGACCCCTTCAAGTCCTGGACCATCAATTGCAACTGAGGCTGCACCTTCACCAATGGCCTTCCATGGCCTCTCATTGTGCCAAGAGCCTCAGCTGCTCTTCATGACCCCTTCATGCCTTCAAAACCAGTACCATCTGGGTGACTCTTACACAGTACCAAGTCCAGCCACAGCACAAAATACAACTGTAGTTATCTCTGGAACACACTCTCTGTGCTCTCAGAAAACACTTCCCAGAAGATTTCACCTCAGTGATGCTGGTCTCTTCTTAATCATTGCTAATTTCTTAGCTCCAGCTAACCAGCATCAATAGTCCCAGTAACACAAAGGTTTGCTTTAGTGGTTCTGGTATCTTGTTACTTACAGCTGATTCTTCAGCCCCAGCTAACCAAAACCACAGAATCTTCACAATCAAAACATGGCCACTTTAAGAGTTTTTAATCTTCCCTCTGAAATTTCACAAGCCAGGCCTCCATCTTCTGCACTCTTTGTAACATTGTCTTCCAAGCTCCTACAGAACTTTCCACAGCTTTTCTAGCTCAAAGTTCCAAAGTCCTTCCACAATCCTCCCCAAAACATGGTCAGGTTGTCACAGGAATACCCCACTTCTGGTACCAATTTGTCTTAGTCAGGGTTTCTATTCCTGCACAAACATCATGACCAAGAAGCAAGTTGGGGAGGAAAGGGTTTATTGAGCTTACACTTCCACATTGCAATTCATCACTAAAGGAAGTCAGGACTGGAACTCAAGCAGGTCAGGAAGCAGGAGCTGATGCAGAGGCCATGGAGGGATGTTTCTTACTGGCTTGTTTCCCCTGGCTTGCTCAGCCTGCTCTTTTATAGAACCCAAGAATCCCAGCCCAAAAGTGGAACCACCCACAAGGGGCCATCACCACTTGATCACTAATTGAGAAAATGCCCCACAGCTAGATCTCATGGAGGCACTTCCCCAACTGAAGCTCCTTTCTCTGTGATAACTCCAGCCTGTGTCAAGTTGACACACAAAACTAGCCAGTACAAGTGGCATACACACACACACACACACACACACACACACACAGACACACACACACACAATAGGTTTGTTCCCACAAGCATCACCCCAGGTATCTTATGGTTTTACTGCTGTGCACAAACACCATGACCAAGGCAACTCTTATAAGAACAATATTTAATTGGGTCTGGCTTACAGGTTCAGAGGTTCAGTGCATAATCATTAAGGCAGAAGCATGGCAGCATCCAGGCAGGCGTGGTGCAGGAGGAGCTGAGAGTTCTACATCTTCATCTGAAGGCTGCTAGCAGAATACTGACTTCTAGGCAACTAGGATGAGGGTCTTAAAGCCCACACCCACAGTGATACACCTACTCCAACAAGGCCACACCTCCTAATAGTGCCACTCCTTGGGCCAAGCATACACAAACCATCACAACAGGCAAAGGTGGTGGTATACTAAGAAACTGTGATGTCAGCAGCTGAGAATTCTCAGCTCCATTAAAATCTTTCTTTAAATTACATTTATTTGTTGAGAGTTTGTTGAGGACCTGCTAGGGTCCTCATGGACGTCAGAGGAGAGCCTGCAGTAGTCTCCTCTCTCTGTCTACTATGTAGACCTCAGGGGTTGAACTCAGGTCATCAGACTTGCATGCAAGTGCCTATACGTATGAGCCACCTTACTGGCCCAGCATTAGAATCTTATATGACCAATGGAGTCTGTGTGGTCATCATCAATAGTGCTGGGTGACTGTGAACCAAAATGAGATGTCTAGGTATGATGTTCACGCACTGAATGCTCTTCAGTGATCCTTCCCACGTCTCTGCAGACCAAGGCCCTGCCCTGCTGTTCCATCCTTGCCTCCTGTCAGTCACTCAACGTCTTTTGCAGTCTCATTCTCTGTTAACTTTGTCTCTCTCAATACAAGTGTGAGCCAGGACCCTGTACCACATTTAGTTCATTGAACGGAGAATTTGTCTAGACATGTTGTGCTTCATTTTTGGGTCCATAATGCTGAAAGGATAAACCGGCTCATGGGTAGAGGTTTGAATGCTCTTTATGAGCAGTATTCACGACGTCCTGGGCAGCTTACAAAATGTGTGAGATAAAGCAGCTTTAGTTTCGAAGGCCCAGAAGACTTCAACTTTATATTCCCTAAACTACCACCATTCTCTCTTGCAACCCAGGAGTAGAAAGGACCATCAAATGCTATATTGGGAGAACCATTTATCCATATGGCGCTAAGTGGTTCCTGCTAAAGAGTTCAGAAATAGCTGTCATTATTGAGCACCTGCTGGCTCATTCACTCCTCATTTCTGCTTGCAGTGAGTGATTTCCTCTGGGCCTGACATGGCCACTGCTGTCACGGAGCAGAGGCTGCAACTGTGATCTGCAGAATAACCTTGGCTCTGTAGTCATGGCAATGAAATAAGCAGAACAATTCAGGCACTGTTCATGGTTTATGGTCATGGTAACAGGACTATTAATACTTCCCAGCAGAGAAAGAGAGGGGAGAGTCATGGCCCTGACCAGACATCCCAACCCTCGACTTGTTCCTCAGCTACACAGTCTTTCAGGGAGGTGGAGACTATGAGTTAGAAATCTCATTGAGGACAGACTTCAACCATATACTTTTCATGAGGCTGCCGCCCAAGGTGAAATGGTGCTTTTCGGTGGGTCCACCTCTTCCCAAGTTGCCCATACTTCTGTTGGCAACCCTCCCCCCCCCCCAGGCGCAATCCTTAAATCAGCCAAATAAACTCATTAGCTCAATCATCTCAGCTAGGGCGGAATCATCCCTCTGACCTGTCCTCGGTGCATTTTCTGTGACTAGTGTTGTTCACGCCTCCCCAGGAATACAATGGAATGCTTCAATCCCAGGTGAGGAAGAAAGGCTGACCATTGGCTTTATAATCATCGCAAGGTATTGCAGAACCCATGGGGCCAATAAACGTGAGTCCAACTCATAATTCCTGAAACTCAGGACTCAAGTACATGAACATTGAGGAAGTAGATGAGCAGAGCGAATAACTGAGCCGTGTAGCGCTGGCGTGAAAACCCAGGGTGGCCAAGCTTGGCTTCTGCTGTGGTCCCACAGACGAGTGCACTGAGCTCATGAGAAGCCAGACACCCTCCTCTTTGTCCAACTTTTCTGTCCTTCCTCGATGTAGTTTGAAAAGAAAGGGCGAGGAAAAAAATCTGGCCAATGTCACAATAGCGAAAGGGCGAAATCAGAGCACACTTTCTGAAGCCACACGGTAACTGCAGGATAACGATGATTGCTATCACGCTGGGGGTCGTTTGTGTCTCTGTGCTGCCGAGAGCACTGTTTTAAGGGGAAGAGAGCAAATGGGTGAAGCACCCTGACTTGACTTCACATCATGTCTACCACTCTGTCCATGCACGGTGGGAATGTGGGTGATTCTTCTGCAGTTTCCAGAGGGGTTATGGGCTCACACAGATTCACACATGCCAGAGAGATTCCCTCCTAACACCCTTGTGGGGAAAATTACATTAACTAAATGAAGTGAATTAGGTCTAGGTTCAGACGGTGCCTATGAAATAGAATCTATTACACTGTCAAAGACACTAAACTGTCTAATCCACCATTTTAAATGTGAGACGTTGACACTGGTTGAGGAGTCAGGCGTCATCTACATTCATCACCCACGACAAAGCCACGAAACTGTTTAAGCCATTAACTACTTAGTAGCTTCAAATGCTTTATTCTGGTGGTCATAAATTGGTAAAACTATAAAACCAGAATTAAAAATAATTATTACCGTGGAGTAACAGAGAAGGTACAGAAGTCTCAAGAAATAGACAGCTCACCTCAATAATCCATCCATCAGCCGGCGGGGTCTGTCTGAAGGGCGGCAAGCTACAATCCAAACCTGTGTCTGCATTTCATGAAAATACACATCGCTAAATCCAGTCCTAAAGTATCTTACTTCATTGGCTGCATTGGCCGGAAGTAAAGCCCAAGTATTAAAACTTCTCTAACTGCAGACCGCTGCCTTAGACAGGCTGTGCTTCAGTGTGTTGTTCCAATTTACCTCATGCAGGCATTTTATTAGCCAGGATAAAGTGTGTGTGTGTGCTTGTGCGCGTGCGCGTGCGCGTGCGTGTGCGTGTGCGTGTGCGTGTGCGTGTGCGTGTGCGTGTGCGTGTGTGTGTGTGTGTGTGTGTGTGGGTGATTTATTAAAGACTTACAGGCTTTGGTCCTGCTAGTCCCACAATGGCTGACTACCAACAGAAGGTCCAAGGATCCAGGAGTTGTTCAGTCCACAAGGCTGGCTGGCTGAGCTGGTCTCCCTGACGAAGTCAGCTCTAATGCAGTAGAGGAATGGATTTGCCAGTGAGATTGAGAGCAAGCAGGCTTCTCCTGTGACCTCTATAAATGCTGCCGGCAGGAGGTGTGGCCCAGATTTAAGTGGGTCTTCCCATCTCAAATAACTCATTCAAGAAAAACCCCTCACAGATGCACCCAGAAGCATGGGTTTTAGCTAATTCCAGGCAGTCAAGTTGATAGCTAAGAATACTCATCCCGGGAATATTTTTCCTTAATACCTCATGTTAATGGAATGTCGGTACATACCTTTTAAATATGTATTATGCTCATATCTGTGACAACCCTTAAAAAAAATAAAGTTTTGCTCCATGAGAACCAATTTCTCCCCTTGAGGGCATTTTCCTCACTTGGAGAAAATGTCTTCCAGGTCATCCCTAATGACCTGGTTCTGCCCAGAGTGCCCACAAATCCCTTCCAGTGTAAGCAGTGCAGAGATGCCATCAGACTGCAACCAGAGCCACACAGCCTGTGACCCTTGCAGGAGTGACTGCATACCCTGCAATTCCTTCGTGGCTTCTACCACCCTCGGTGGCTGTAGCCTCAAGGGGTAGAGTTCACACCGCAAACTCAAACAAGGGAGCTGTGGCATCCACTGGTGTCTCCCTCTATGTCTTCAGAAGTGAAGATTTCCTTTGTACAGAAGCATCATCCTAGAGACTAATGGTTTCTCCAACACCTCCTAAACAAAGTCTCTCCCCTATTGCTAGTACCTGCTCCAGCTACACTGTAACCATGTGCATTGCATCAGGTTGTGGACCAGAGCTGCAGTTTGGGAGAGAAAGGGAAATGGGACTCTATAACTCAGGTGTAAAGGCCTTGCTACAGGATCACAAATGAAACTGTGAAAATGAAACAGGGTAAGCAAAGGTTTGAGAAAGAAAATGGGAGAAGAAATTAAAGCTGCTACTGCCTGCTTGGTGCCAGGAAGTGTATACACATTTAATTTCACTCTGCCAAACCCAGGAGGCGATATGATCCTCACTGTTCAGAATCATATGAAACCTGAAATTGCTCGGGGTAGTAAGCAGGGGGAACTGCATTTCCATCCTCAGCTGTCAGCCTGAGATCTCGTGTTCTTCCTCTTCCAATCCTATCCTGTTCTCCCATTCTCTAGATAAGTGCACCAAAATAAGCCACAAAGACTGTTAAAGGCAGCCATTCCAAGCTAAACCAAGTGAGGTAGCCTTGGTCAAAGTTACAGGCTGAAGGGAATATTGATAATTAGCAAGGCTGCTGTGAAATCCAGAAACTCCACAAAGTGAGCCTGCTCTCATGGTGAGTGATTGCCATCCTAGAACTCGGGAGGCAGACTGGGGAGTCAGGAGTTCCAGGCCAACTGGAGTATACAGTGAAGTGGCCTCCAAACAGACCTAAATGCATCATATATAAACAGCAATGAGAAGAAGCAAAAGGAGGAAAGGGGAAGATGGGGAGGAGCGGAGGAGCAGGGAGGGGAGAGGGGGCAGGGAGGGAGAGGGCAGGTCCACATCAAGCTTTAAACATGGAGGTGACTGAGTGACCTGAGTCACTTCAGGAAACAAACATCAGAACCCACGAGGGAGAGTGACTGTGGGAAGAAGAAGCCAGGAGAAGCAGATTGAACAACCTCCAGAGGAATAGCGATCTACTTGTCTTGAGAAGGTGGGACAGACAGCCCACAGTCCTCAAATCTCTGTCTGACCACCAGGAAATGGGGGGGGCAGGGAAGAGAACAGAGCCAGTCACCCCAAGGAATCCCAAAAATGGAATCTCCTCAGAGAAAGGGGAGGCTGAGCTGTTCCCTGAATAATCCACCTCATCAAGCTAGTTTTCAAAACAGCCTATTGGTGGAACAGGAAAGAAGAAAGAAAAGAGGGAGGGAGGGAGGGAGGAAGGGAGGGAAGAAGGAAGGAATGGAGGAAGGAAGGAATGGAGGAAGGAAGGAAGGAAGGAAGGAAGGAAGGAAGGAAGGAAGGAAGGAAGGAAGGGAGGAAGGAAGGAAGGAAGGGAGGGAGGAAGGAAGGGAGGGAGGGAGAGAGGAAGGGAGGGAGGGAAGAAGGAAGGAAGGAGGGAGGGGAGGGAGGGAAGGGAGGAAGGGAGGAAGGGAGGGAGGGAGGAAGGGAGGGAAGGAAGGATGGAAGGAGGAAGGAAGGAAGGGAAGGAGGGAAGAAGGGAGGGAGGGTGGGAGTGAGGGAAGAAGGAAGGAAGGAAGGAAAGAAGGAAAGAAGGAAAGAAGGGAGTGAAGGAGGGAGGAAAGGATGGAGGGAGGAAAGAAGGAAGGAAGGGAGGAAGGGAGGAAGGGAGGGGGGAGGGAGGGAGGGAAGGAGTAAGGGAGGGAGGGAGGGAAGAAGGAAAGAAGGAAGGAAAGAAGGAAGGAAGGGAGTGAAGGAGGGAGGAAAGGAGGGAGGAAGGAAGGAAGGAAAGAAGGAAAGAAGGAAGGAAGGGAGGGAGGGAGGAAGAGAGGAAGGGAGGGAGGGAGGGAGGAAAGGAAGAAGGGAGGGTGGGTGGGTGGGTGGGAGGAAGTAAGGGTAGGTGGGTGGGAGGAAGTAAGGGTGGGTGGGTGGTGGGAGGGAGGGAGGGAGGGTTGTTGGGTGGGTGGGTGGGAGGGAAGGAGGGAGGGAGGATAGCTTCAGAATGATGCCCTGGATACCAAGAGACCCTGGTATTGTGTTTCTGCACTTGTGTTGGAGTTTGCTGAATGCTAGGTCACAGGTGGTATCAATTTCATTGCACTATTTGTCTCTCTGTCTCTGTTTCCCTGTCTCTCATTCTCCATGTCTCTGTCTTTCTGTCTTTGCATCTCTGTCTTTGCATCTCTGTGTCTCTGTCTCTCTTTTTCTCTCTCTATCTCTGTCTCTGTTTCTCTCTGTCTCTCTGTCTCTTTCTGTCCCTGCATCTCTGTTTCTCTCTGTCTCTGTCTTTCTCTCTTTCTGTCGGTTACCCTGTCTCTCTGTCTTCATGTCTCTCTGTCTCTGTCTCTCTGTCTCTCTCTCTCTCTCTCTCTCTCTGTGTAGAGGTATGTGTGCAAATGTGAAGACATGAAGACCAGGGGTGGTTGAATCTATGTCTTCCTCTATTGGTTTCCACATAACTTTCCAAAACATACTTATTCTTTAAGAATTTCATATACAACGTATTTTTTTTTTTACCACATCTACCCTCCTTCCCATTTCCCCTTTAACTTCCCCTAAATCATCTCTTGCCAATTTTCCGTCCTCTTTTCTTTTCAGAAAACCCACTGAGTTCAGTCAGTGCTGCTCAGGTGCGTACGGGCATAAACTGTCAGTGGCCATAAACTCCTCAGAAATGACTCTCCCTCTTCCAAAAGCCATCAACTGTCAACAGCTCCTTAGATAAGGGTGTGGCCTTATAAACCTCCCCCAATCCATGCTGGAAGTTTGGCTGGCTTGATCCTGTGTGGGCCTTGTGCAGGTAACCATAGAAGCCGTTGAGCTCATGAATGTGGTGACCACACCCTGTTTATGGGAGAGCATTTCACAGCACCCTCCCCCTCACCCTGGAGTCTTCCCTGAGCCTCGGTAGGGTGCGGAAACGACACAGATACCCCATGTAAAGCTGAACAGTCAGAGTCACTCTCTGCACTCTGCCAGTTAGGAGTCTGCACTGACCACATCCCACTGTTTAGGGTTGAGAGCAGCCTAGGTCTATGGGTATAAATGCAAATGTTCAGACTGCAGCTCGACCACATAATCATTTAGCAAAACAGCAATAGATTTATCACTAGGGCCTGTGACCTCCCTGCCCATTGGCTTTTGATACGGTTTAGAGTACCAGGAATGAGTGTTATCCTGTGAAACAAGCCTAAAACTCAATTACAAATCATTGGTTACCTCCGTAACAGTCATGCCACTATTGTACCACTGGGCACGCTGTACCTGGTATAATAGCATGGAGTGTCCCTCACCAGGTAAGATCTTTGATGTCTTTTCCCTCCCAACAGCCTGCGTAGCACCTTCCAGGCCTATGAAAACTAGCCGTCATGCAAGGAGTACCTTTGTCTGTCAGTTTGAGGCTTATTTCTTTACATCCTGAAGCCAAGTCTGTGGTATTTTCAGCAATAGTGTTAGGGTGGGCAACCAAGTGTAATGCCAATATCGTATGTTGTTTAAGAGACCTCCGCCGCGGACTCCCTGACACCTGCTTGGGAGGTATTCCTTACTTGGCAGGGAGATTTTTGCCTCCTAACTCATGTCTTCTGGGAGCAGCACTGTCCACACTGTGCGAGGTCACTCCATTCAAACTTCTTTTAATTTTTTATTATGTGTAAGTACACTGTAGCTGTCTTCAGACACTCCAGAAGAGGGCATCAGATCTTGTTACAGATGGTTGTGAGCCACCATATGATTGCTGGGATTTGAACTTAGGACCTTTGGAAAGCAGTCGGTGCTCTTAACCCCTGACCCATCTCTCCAGCCTCCAAACTTCTTCTTAGGAACTGTATTTTGTAGTTAGATTACAAAGCAGTGGGTTCCCCTGGGCCTTTTTCTTACAGGCCTAGATTCAGTTAACGCCCCCCCTTACTCGTTCCCCAATACTATCTCTCTGCCCAGATCCACTGAAAGCCCCAGTAGTCTCAGTATCTCCCCTCGTCTTTCACATCACCTCCGTTACCCAGTCCGCCCAGTTGTCTCTGAGCTGGATCTAAAGTAGTCGGCCACCATGGGGCCCCGCTGCCACAGATCATTGGCTGATTCGGTCCACAGGGTGGTGGGAGCAGAGAGGATGAACGGGGGGTCCAGAAGTGGGAGCAGAGAGGATGAACGGGGGTTCAGAAGTGGGAGCAGAGAGGATGAACGGGGGTTCAGAAGTGGGAGCAGAGAGGATGAACAGGGGGTTCAGAAGTGGGAGCAGAGAGGAGGAACGGGGGGTTCAGAAGTGGGAGCAGAGAGGATGAACAGGGGGTTCAGGAGTGGGAGCAGAGGGGATGAACGGGGGTTCAGAAGCCCTGTGAGTAAATAAGCCACGTGGGGACCTCAGCTGGGATGCAGATCAACTTTACTTGGAGTGATCGAAGGCTTTTAAAGTTTTGGGGGCCTGAGAGTAGGGACATCAGGATGGGAAAAGATCACTGGCTGGGGGTTTAGGGTACCTGAAATGCCTCATTAGCACAGGGAAGCATTTCAGGAGTCTTGGGCGCTGACTGAACGGGTTTTGTCAGGAGAAAGGAAATTGGTCCTATAAATTAAGACTATGTGATATTCCTCAGGTAGAGGCAAGTATGGGGGCTCAAAAATCCCTGGACAAAGTCGGAGAGAAGAAACTCTGCTAACTCAGGGACTCTTCCATTATGCTACACAGAGCCCCAGCAGGCTGTCTGGTCTTCAGTAGACTTCGGCCTTCATTGGCAAGAGTTTTCCCACAGGCCTTTGCATGAACCCTTCAGTTCCTTAAACTCACCCACTACCTGCCTTGGTTATCCCATCCCCCACACTCCCCATTTAAACCTTTCCACTCCTTGTATTTTCCTTGATTTTACCTATGTTGTATACTCTCCTTAAATATGGGTTGTGTGAGTGGGTGGTGGCAGTTGATTTGTACAACCTAAGTACAGAGAGGCCAGAGAAGTAATGCAGTGGTTAAAAGCACATAATGCCCTGGCAACGGAGCCAGCTGGGTTCTCAGCCCCACTCAGCAACCACCTGTACCTGCAGCTCCAGACCTGATACCTTCTTCTGGCCTCCTTGCTGGATATGTGTATGCACACACACACACACACACACACACGCCCCAGCACATGCACACACGTGCACATGGGCATGCACAGACATGCACGCATACACATACACACACACACATGCATACACTTAAAAGTTATAGAGTATTCTCTGCTGGTACTGACACTCACAGTGATGTATTGGCAGATCAGAACTTGCTTTGTAGAATTGATTCTGTCTTGTCGGGAACAACATGAAAGCTGGTCTCTACACAGCACACTGGAACCCAGAGCAGGCACAGTAGGCTCCCAGCCTCCAATCCATGTCTGTCTGTCCATCCAGAGTGAGAAACTCCCAAGAACCTAAAAGGCACCTCTAAACCAAAGAGCTGATGCTATCAGGTACCTCACCTGGAGGTGCAGAGCCCTGACAGGCCTGAGAGGCTAAGATTCCAGCACCTGCAAAGTCCCATTCGCGGCAGAAACAAGGAACTCCCTCCAAAGAACTAGTTTGTGGTCAGCAAGGTATGTTTAAGTGGCTTAGATTTCTTCGGTGGCCTGATTGTAGGTTTAACTTCAATACCTTCCTCAAGGCTAGGTATCTGGAGAACTGAGGGGTGAGGATGAAGTGGTCTATAGGCGAGAGAGGGGAACTCTCCCTGACTACAGGAACACCCCTTATCTTGTCTGTTTCATTGACCACATTCCTCAAAACATTGAGTCTTTCAAAGTTACCACTTACTTCCCACACAAAACACTAAACTATCAAGTCAGAGTTGGCAGTGTTGGGTAGTTCTGACCCTGGCAGAAGAACCTCTACTAAGTGGCTTTTTTGTTTTGTTTTGTTTTTTGTTTTTGTTTGTTTGTTTGTTTGTTTGTTTTCCAAGAGCAGGTCAACGATCCCTCCAACCTGACATCACCCAGGTTTGTGTTCCCAGGAATTCTGAAATGAAGATGGCTTAGCTCGTCCCTGAGCATTTACCCACACAGTCACAGCTGACGGACACTCTGGTTCCCAGGGGCAAGCTAGCACTGGAATCTCCAGCTGAGCCTGCTGGGAAGATTCTCTGCCAGGAGCCAGACTCCCTTTGGCACCTAGAGTTTGATGCAGTAAGTCCTAATCCAGGGAAACTGCTCAGTGGGAGAGTTATGTCTACACAGAGACCGAGAGCAGCGATATCTAAGTAGATCCTGGTGGTAGAAAACATACAAATTTAGGAGACAGAGGAGTGGGGAGGGGAAGGAGCAGAGGAATTACTGGAGGGAAAATGTAGAAAGTGGGGGGAGAGAAGAGGGGAGGGAGGGATAGAAGCAAGGGAGTGAACCAATATTAAAAGAAAGCTTCCCACATTCTTCCTCGTCTGAGGCAGCAGACATTCCACATTTTCACCATGCGATAAATTCACAGACTGGTGTGTGGACTCCACGCTGTAGTCAGACATGTTTTATCTGGTCTGTCTCCCGCCACCATGACAAGTTTGCTGAATTAAAGGCTTAAGATTCGAGGTGCAAATTGCTAACACACTCTGTAATTGCTGGTCCCAGATGCGAGCCCTGCTCACTTGTGTTTTTGCAGGCACTCCCGCAAACAAACTAGAAGTGATCACCAGTAATCACAAGGCTAGCTCCCTGGGCACAGGACAACTGGGCAGGGATGGACGCAGGTCCATGGGAGACAGTTTTTCCTTGGGTGCTCTTTTACACATCTTGTTATTTGAACCATGTAAGAGTATTGTCTATCTAAAAGCAGAGTGACTGCGGGACTAGGATAGTTTAAAGCTTTACTTCAGTGACAGCAGCAAACATTCAGCGGTGCTCACATCAACTGAGCAGGGGAGGCCCAACAGGCCTGCCTCTCACTGTCCACCCTCCACTCACCTTCCCCTCCCTCTTCTGGTCAAGTCCGAGCTTTTTCTTAAGTTCCAGATGTCATACTAATAATTTTTCAGAATTTAGGCCAGAGATTCTCAGCCTGTGGGTTACAACCCTTTTTGGCAAGCCTCTATCTCCAAAAATATTTATATAACAATTCCTAAGTGCTGCTAAATTAGAGTTATGAGGTAGCAACATAGTCAATGCTATGGTTGGGGTCAGCAGGACGTCAAGAACCGTATTAAAGGGTTGCAGCATTAGGATGGTTGGGAACCAGGCTGGAAAGACAGCTCAGCAGATAAGAGCACTGACTGCTCTCCCAAAAGTCCTGAGTTCAAATCCCAGCAACCACATGGTGGCTCACAACCATCTGTAACGAGATCAAATGCCCTCTTCTGGAGTGTCTGAAGACAGCTACAGTGTGCTTACATATAATAATAAATAAATCTGAAAAAGCCAGGATGGTTGGACCCACTGTTCTGGACTAACAGGGAGGATATGCTCTCTGTTCAAGCATTCATCGCTGACCTCGTAAAAAAGAGTCATCTGTGCATGGTGACGATGCGAAGCAAGCCAGCATTTATTTTGGTTTTTAGTTCTCTATGGACATCACTTGCACACGGGACAAAAATGCCCCCAGGCAGAGGCTGAGGTTCCCAATCACAGTACAGTGAAAGCAGAGATTCGTGTGAATAGAATTAAACTTTAAAATAACCTCCTTAAAAAGTTACGTCCATGGTTCTTATCTTGTGGTTCAGGACCGTTGTCCCATGGTTGATCAGAGGGGTCTAAAATGTTTTGGCTGGGACACGGAACAAGCATATTGTGTTACCAGGGGAAAGCTGACTGCCTAGCAACTGTATTCCGAGCAGGTCTAGGGGCTGAGCCTTCCATAGCTTCCTAAGTGTCTTAGTCAGGGTTTCTATTCCTGCACAAACATCATGACCAAGAAACAAATTGGGAAGGAAAGGGTTTATTGAGCTTACACTTCCACATTGCAGTTCATCACTAAAGGAAGTCAGGACTGGAACTCAAGCAGGTCAGGAAGCAGGAGCTGATGCAGAGGCCATGGAGGGATGTTTCTTACTGGCTTGCTTCGCCTGGCTTGCTCAACTTGCTCTCTTATAGAACCCAAGAGCACCAGCCCACAGTAGTACCACCCAACAGGGGCCCTACCCACTTGATCACTAATTGAGAAAATGCCCCACAGCTGGATCTCATGGAGGCACTTCCCCAACTAAAGCTCCTTTCTCTGTGATAACTCCAGCCTGTGTCAAGTTGACACACAAAACTAGCCAGTACAATTGACCCCTTGTCAACTTGACACACAAACACATCACTATTAAGCCTCAACCCTTACTTTCTTAATCATCCCCAAGATCTAAATTACTTTAAAAGTCCCACAGTCTTTACATATTAAAAGTTCAATCACCTTAAAATGTCCAATATCTTTCAAATTCAAAGTCTTTTAAAAATTCAAAGTCTCTCAACTGTGGGCTCCACTAAAATACTTTCTTCCTTCAAGAGGGAAACATATCAGGGCACAGTCACAACCAAAAGCAAAACTCAAACTCCAGTGGTTCAATGTCTGGGATCCTCCAAGGGCTTGGGTCACTTCTCCAGCTCTGCCCTTTGTAGCACACAGCTTGTCTTCTAGGCTCCAGCTGCCTGTACTCCACTGCTGCTGCTGTTCTTGGTGGTCATCACATGGTACTGGCATCTCCAAAACACTGCTATCTTCCACTGTGATTAGGCTTCACCAATAGCCTCTCATAGGCTCTCAACAGGGTGACAAGCCTCTACTCCTATGCATGACCCCTTCAAGTCCTGGGCCATAAATTACAACTGAGGCTGCACCTTCACCAATGGCCTTCCGTGGCCTCTCACTGTGCCAAGAGCCTCAGCTGCTCTTCATGACCCCTTCATGCCTTCAAAACCAGTACCATCTGGGTGACTCTTACACAGTACCAAGTCCAGCCACAGCACAAAACACAACTGTGGCTATCTCTGTGCTCTCATAAAACACTTCCAAGAAGATTTCACCTCAATGATGCTGGTCTCTTCTTAATCACCACTAATTTCTTAGCTCCAGCTAACCAGCATCAATAGTCCCAGGAACACAAAGGTTTGCTTTAGTGGTTCTGGTATCTTGTTACTCACAGCTGATTCTTCAGCCCCAGCTAACCAAAACCACAGAATCTTCACAATCAAAACATGGCCACTGTAAGAGTCTTTAATCTTCCCTCTGAAATTTCACAAGCCAGGCCTCCATCTTTTGCACTGTTCTTAACATTGTCTTCCAAGCTCCTACAGAACTTTCCACCGAGCTCTTAATATTCTAATGGCTTTTCTAGCTCAAAGTTCCAAAGTCCTTCCACAGTCCTCCCCAAAACATGGTCAGGTTGTCACAGGAATACCCCACTATGCTGGTACCAATTTGTCACACAAAACTAGCCAGTACACTAGGGAATTCCAACTCTGGAGTAAGATGAAAGCCAGTGAATGGGATGGTCAGTCCACTCACTGACAGTGGGCAAAAGACATTCCCACACGAAGGTGGGATCCTCCTGTGCCTCTTCCCCTGACTGTCTTCTCTGTGTTTGTCCTTTATGGGCGACATCTTCCTGCTACAGGGAGAGAGTCCAGCAGAGCTAAGTAAAGCCACATGAACAATAAGCACTCTCACACAAGATGTTGTCCAAGCTCCGCACAGGCTGGGGTGCTTCTAGTCACTGCCACTGGGGTTGCCGCAGGAGAGAGCTCTGGCTGCTCCTGTGAAGGACCTGAGTTCAGTTCTCACTCCCACCTGGCAGTTCACAACCGCTTATAACTCTGCCCTCTCCTACCTTCCACACCCTGCATGCATGTTATGCACATAAACTCATGCAGGCTCATACAAGTGAAAAAATTCTTAAAGGGAAATATCATCGAGGGCATTTTTAATAGAGCAGGGGTGGGTGGCTAGGTGTTTTCCAGTATCAGTAGTGAACTGGGCCAGTTGGCAGCACGTTGTGAGTTGTCCTGGTGTTGTTTGTATTCTGACATTAGTTCTGCTTCCTCAAGAGGGGCTGCCCCACTGAGGAGTGGATCGCATACTCTGATGACTTCGTGGCCCTTCTCCCCATTTTAACTGGTTAAATAAAGGCTAGAGCTTGTCATTGGGCAGGGGAAGGGAAAGGTGGGGCTGGAGGATCGGGGGAGGGGTTGGGGAAGAGTGGGAAACAGGAGGAGACAAAGACAGAGAAGGAGGAGGAGGAAGAAGGAAGACGGAGCAGAGCCTCATGGCCCAGATAAACCGCAGCAGCAAGGGGGTCTCCTAGCTGGGGAACAGAGCCGTGTAGTGGGAGACCTGCCCAGACTAGGCCCACAGCTTCTAAAGATTGTAACTGAGCGATGTGTTTTGCAAGGGCTTATTGGGAGATTTACTGCAACAAGTCAATGTCACTTCTGCTTCAGTTAGAGGGGTGGTAAGCTCCTGTTGTCTTGTATCCTTCCCAATATCCTGCAAAGGCAGATCAGTAACTAGAAGGTTTATGTAGGTCATGGGACACAGACAGATGACATTGAGAGATCCTTACACAGGCCAGGATAGGAACGTCCCATGAGGGGCACTCTTCCATGACTTCACCGTCCCCTGGTTGGATATCCTACCTGAGGCAGGATTCCCAGTGACAGCATTTCCCTCTCGTGGCCTCACATCCTATACTTTAATAACTACATTCTTTGTTTTTCTATACTATCTTTAAGATCAACACTTAAATGACAAGTCCAGGAGCTGCACCTGTGGGCCAAGAGCTCCTATTTAATTTTATGGAAGGAGTCTAATTTACCTCTACTTAATTCCACAACCATTTTTCTGGGCTCCCAGTGGGTAACACTTCCTCTTTAATTTTATTTAATTTCTAAGTTACGTCTGTCTAATTAACCCATCTGTGCCTCAGTTACCTGTGAGCCTTGTGCTGCTTCTCTCATGGGCCACCCAGAATTGGTGTCAACTTAAGGGTCTTAATTTTTTCAAGATTCCTTGCTATCAGGCAATGTGGTATAAACCAATGAACATCTTTTAAAGCAGTTGAGTTCAAACACCTAAAACTGCTGGTTTGCTTTTAAACAGTGGGCCAATGACAAAATAAATGTAAGGCCTCAAAACCCTGGGTAAAAAATTATCTACACACACAGATAGACACACACACACATATACACAGACAGACAGACACACACAGAGACAGGCAGACACACATACACATGCACACACATGACACACACAGACACACACACAGACACATATGCACACACACAGACACACACACATAGACACACATGCACACACACAGAGACACACACACTTCTGGATGCTGTGATGCATACCTAGACACCACCAAAGATGTTCTCCAAGGTAAAGAACGGTCAGCAGCTGTAATGCTGCACAGCATTCTGGCCAAGACATGTGTGAACAAGTGGCTCCTCAGAGTTCAAAAACTTAAAAATGTATAAGTCTTCTAACTTTCTATTTTATGTGTCTGAGAGTGCCTTTGTCTGCATGCATGTATATGCATCATGTGTGTGCACTGCCTACAGAGGCCAGAAGAGGGTGCAGATGCCCTTGAACTGGAGTTACAGTTACAAAAGGTTGTGAGCCACCACGTAGGCATAAGGAACTAAACCTAGGACCTTTGTTAGAGCAGCCAGGGTTCTTAATGACTGAATTCTCCTCCAGAACCTATAAGCAGGGCATTCTAGGCTCTCTCAGTGCCTGGGTAGATTTAAGTCATTGTTATCTTATGAAAAGGTATTGCCATCAAAAGTAAGGGTTGATGGAGTTCATTGTCAGTGGGCAGAAGCCACACTTCACCAGTGACTCTCCCTTAGCTGTCTGTATTCTGTTCAGTTTCGCGGGATAAGATAAAGTTCACTGAGAGAGATTCTGATAAATTCACAGACTTGAGAGACAAGGACCTTGTAACTTGCAAGCCTGAGGCCTCGGCCACATGATGTTCTGCATTTCTAACCGAAGCCCGAGAGGAACATAAGGCTGCTTCAGATTGGCCCAGACAGTTACATGGGGACACAAGGTGACAGGTGGTGGAAGAACCAGGAAAAAAGGTGCTCCCTAGGAATGTGATTGCTCCCCCGGAACATGAGTACTCCCTGGGAGTATGGGTGCTCCCTGAGCATGTGGCTGTGGCAGAAACTGTGTTCTCTTATACAGTGGAGAACTCCAGCACATTGGGTGAGGAGTTGGAAACCTTCCTCTGACGTAAACCATAGACGCTCCAGAACAGAGTCTGGCCCTTCACTTAAAAATTTCATTTCATCTGAACTAACCTTTCTTTCTAAGGGTCAATCCAATTACCCAGGATAAATATCAGTGCCTCCACCACAGCTCCATCAGTCTCAGGGGAGGAATCTGATGGGGGAGGCCAAACAGAGAAGCAGTCTCCCAGGGACTGCTCACCCTTGGCCTCTTACTTCCAAGTCCTCCCACATCTAGAAGAGTCCTTCATGTACTATTAAGATCAGACTCATAATTAGCCCTTAAAAACATTTTCACCTCTTCAGTGACAACTGGTTACAAATATGGGCACTGACAACATCAGGGTCAGTGTTGATTGGTTTTTCCTTCCTCCAGATCAGCACATTGTACCTCTCTGAGAAGGATAAATGTATACAAACCTGATGTTCAGAAATGCTATGATCCTGGCTCACAGTTCTTTTTCCAAACTTATAATTTTCTAGAACTCTAAAATACACACACTCACATACACAGTCACACACACATACATACACACACATACACACAGTCACATACATACAGACAGACACATACACACACTCACACACATACACACACACTCATACACACATACACACACTCACACACAAACACACACATATACATATACACACACTCACACACATACACACACACACAAATACACTCACATATATACACACACATTCACACACTGAGACACACACACATGCACACAAATACACACACATATATACACATACAAACACACAGACATATATACACATATACATAGACATATATACACAGACTATAAAACAGGCAATCAAGAATGATCTTATTTATCTCACCTTCGCTGTCTCTATATTTCACTGCTAAAATATTAATGCATTTGAGAAAGAGTATTGCCCCAGGCCCACTAGAAGTACTAATGTTCCAAGTACATGTGGCACTGAGTCCTCTAGGTGAGCTGTTGTTAAGCAGACAAAGAAAGGCCTTGGTTCAGACTAGCAAGCCTGAGCCTGAATCCCCCTCTCTGCATGCAAGGACTTGTCTCTAAGTATATTGACTCCATTCTGTGGAAAGGAGCTAATAATGTCTTTCTCATGAGAAGCAAGAAAGGGGGCCTGTTAAACTAAATGGGTTAGTTATAGCTCCCTGAGGGGGCTGGCAAGAGGGTGCACTATGCACCTGCTTTGCAAGCAAGACGATCTGAGTTCAAATACCAACCACCCACTAAAGACTGTGGTAGAAGGTGTCTGATGTCTTCATGACTGTGCACTCAAACACATATATGCACTTGCACATGCATGCATATGCATACACACATCAAAAAGACAAACAGAACTCTTCCCTAAAATCTAGTGTGCAAGGCATCTTTCTTCACCTTATAACTTCTCTGATCTCCAAAGATGTAACAAGACATAACCATCCAGACACAGATGACACAGAGAATAAAAACTCACTTCCAATAAAGGAAACAATTTAAAAAAAGAGACTCAGAAATGCCCCTTGCTTTCAGCCAGGCAGATGCCCAGCTATCACTGCAAACAAAGACTGTGAGCCCTCACATGAGTCCCTCCACACTTCTCTTGGGTTGATCTCTTTTGTGTGTGTGTGTGTGTGTGTGTGTGTGTGTGTGTGCGCGCGCGCGCGCGTGTGTGTGTGTGTGTGTGTGTGTGTGTGTGTGTGTGTGTGACCAATTAACCAGTTCAAGTGATCAGTAATATCCTATCTCCATTAGTCCTATCCTCCTGGTAAGTGATCTGTTGGAACAACGTGTCCTTCTGGTAAGTGATCAATTGAAACAATGTGTCCTCCTGGTAAGTGATCAGTTGGAACAATGTGTCCTTCTGGTAAGTGATCAATTGAAACAATGGGTCCTCCTGGTAAGTGATCAGTTGGAACAATGTGTCCTCCTGGTAAGTGATCAATTGAAACAATGTGTCCTCCTGGTAAGTGATCAGTTGGAACAATGTGTCCTCCTGGTAAGTGATCAGTTAAAACAATGTGTCCTCCTGGTAAGTGATCAGTTGAAACAATGAGTCCTCTTGGTAAGTGATCAATTGAAACAATGTGTCGTCCTGGTAAGTGATCAGTTGGAACAATGTGTCGTCCTGGTAAGTGAACGGTTGAAACAATGTTGCCATTGTCACCATATGGCCTCAGAGACTGTGCGTTCTGCCTTTTCTGTCCGTGCCTTCTGAGTTGGGTGAATAGGCCCCATCACACCACAGCCCACAACAAAGGCCGAGGGGCGCTGAGAAACCAGGCCTGCATGTACATGAGCTCAGATTTAATAAGACTTGCCCAAACAGAAAAAGAAATGGATCCATAGAAACTTGGACTTCTGTTTTAACAATATTTTTATAAACCTACATACTAAAAGCAAGCCTTTATACTTTTAGTATTCCTAAGTACAAAGCACGATCACTCCTTTCTTTTTGTTTTCTTTGTTTTTAAAGCAAGGGAGCATCTTCAGTCCTTCGGTCCTTCGGTCCTGGGAAGATGCTAAGATCTACTGGCTTTCACGGCCATAGACCTGAGCAATCACAGGCACATGATGGTGCTTTTCCAGTCCGTTTCATATTGCCCAACTGCGTCTCTCCACTCCTTCCTTTACTCGTCATCCACCCAACAGAGACCCTGTTCACAGCCAAGGACTCAGCCAACACAGGGACACAAAGGTGGGTAGGATACAGGCACAGGTGGGTGAGCAGACAAGTTTTCCATTAACAGTTTATGATTACCTAAAAGAATGTCTTTTTACTATACCAAGAAATCACCAGTGAGGAAAAATCCCCACTGTTTAAGAGGATAAGATCCACTCCCTAGAGCAACTTTGCTAAGAAAGCCAAGAGGAGTGTGGGTCTGAAGGCTGGGAGTAGAGGGTAAACAGGAACACGGTCAATTCTGCACAGCAAGGAGATGAGGAACGCGTGAACCTGAGCCCTGGGTGGAGAGGAATGCTGGGAGGTGCAGCAGGGGATGGCTGTGCAAGAAAGGGGAGCTTAAGGAGGAGAACGGGATGCGGAACTGTGGGAGGGCAGACCAGGAAGAAGGTAACCACTGGACTGTAAAGAAATAAAAGTAATAACAAAATTAAATAATTAATTAATTAATTTTAAAAATCATGGCAAGACTTCTTTTGGGCAGTGGTCTTCAACAAAGGCCTGAGTAGCTGTGTTAGAATAGCAGTGGCAATCTGATCAGAGAAAGTGCCTTCAATCTCAGGCCTGGGTGAAGACTTTGCCATTGGGGGTCAATTACCTACCCAAGGGATCACTCCTTAGGAAGACAGACCAAACCATTGGAAGCTGGGGTCACCTCAAGCCACACTGGAAAGAAAGGTGGAATAATTATTCCTTTAGCGAAGAGAGCTTTTCCTTCTCACAATCACACACACACACACACACACACACACACACACACAGGCCCACTAACCTCCCTGATTCCCAACCACAGAGAACAGTGTTGGGAACCGTGGGGGATTGTGGGATTGTTGATTCCCCTCTTCTCTGGACTTCATTAGAGCCCACGCCATTGCCCTAATAAATTCCTCTGTCTAGCTTTCTTTCGTATGAAATTTGTCAACAAAACAGACCCAACTTTTTCCCTTTGATATCCTGAAACACGGATGGAGCTCTCCAGGGCATCAGCTTGGTCATAGTTTTAGGGTTACTCATTCTTGAACATTCCATGAGTCCAGGTGCTGACCTTCATTATAAGAAAGAAGCTCTCTGTAGAAAAGAGGTCAGCCTGTGTGCTGCCTGTGTTGATCTGAGAGACACAGAAGACACCTTCAGAGGCAGCCTGTGTGCTATGTGGATGGACTGCATTGACAAAGACTGGTTTTTCCTGGGCTGCATTCCCAGCCTCATCGGGGGCTTTCTGCAGAGCCCTCTCCTAGTCTGTTTTAAGGCTTTTTCTTTTATATTGGTTTTTTGGTGGGTTTTTTTTTTTAAGCCTCGGGTTTAAATTTGCTCACACGCATGATCAGAGCACACAGGCCCACAAGAATGGATTCAGCAATTCTTAATTAGTCCTCATTATGTAAAATGTGCATGTGTATAAATGTGTGTTTATATTCATACATACATTATGGCCAACATCCTGAAATAGACCCATAATCACACACTTTTCCGTGTAGATATAACATCTGAACTACCCTTGTTTATAATGTGGTTTTCCTCGTGTTTGAAGGACTGGCTTCATATGGAGGAAACAGTAAGGGGCCTCTTGCCTGACAGAAAGACTGAACTCAAATCATAACTGATCTTGATAGCAATACAACAAATCGTTGTGGAAGCCAAGCTTACCTAGGTATGAGCCTCCACCTGGTTAAATGAGAGGGGTGTCAGCCACGGAAACTGAGGCAACGGTGGTACTCCTACCCGTAGCTGCATGCTGCACCAGAACTGCCGGGGTAGCTTACACTGCAGCTGTTCACACCTGAAACCTCCTGCCCACCCTTGCCCCTTCCTCTGTGCCACGACCTCCCAGGACTCCCGGATGATCTGACCCTTCACATAGAGACAGAATACACTAAGCCGCCTGGCAAAGTCTTGTTTGTCAATCTTTTGTTTGTGTTTTTAAGTGTGTCTGTTTTGCTTTTGAGGAAAAAAACTACTGAGGTTCCCAAAACTTCCCTGTGGAGACAGGTGGAAGATTAAAAACTCACCCAAGGAGGAAGATTTTTTTCAACCCCATTTTAAAGTCATCAAAGCCAAACTACCCACAGGTGCAATTAAATGTTTAACTCATTTTGTATTTTGACAGTTGGTGGGTAGGAGTGGAGACCCTCGATCCTCCAATTCTGATGTCTCCTTCCATCTGGGTTGCTTCTCTGACACTTGGTTTCAAAAAAGATGTAAAAGACTCCTGAGTTTGGAATAAGCTCGCACAGCTCCTCGGAGCCCGCTTCAGCCCACATGGACTCCAATGCATTCAG
This sequence comes from Apodemus sylvaticus, assembly GCF_947179515.1. Classification (NCBI taxonomy): domain Eukaryota; kingdom Metazoa; phylum Chordata; class Mammalia; order Rodentia; family Muridae; genus Apodemus; species Apodemus sylvaticus. Next base: position 8,835,671 of record NC_067485.1, read on the forward strand.
TGCTGAGCTGAGAAGCAGGCTGTGTTCCACAGCTCAGGCCTCTGCGCCCATGAGAATAAAGCCTGAGATCTCAGCTCCGCCCTTCAACCACTGGCTGTGTGTCTAAGCTGTGACTCCTTTGTGCAATCAGTTCCCACAGTGACCTGTGCAATTCAGGGGTGACTGCCATATCCGATAGTGCAAATACTAAGTGAGTAAAGTGTGGCTTTTATTGGGGATCAGGGGGACTCGCTCTATGGGAAACACCCTACCGCCTCAGTGGCCTGATGCAGGGCATGGCTCTGTCTCATGCCCCAGGCACAGCTAGGGCTGGTCCAGGAGTTCTGGTCTATGCAGTACTCCCTCACTGACCCAGGCTGCTCAGTGTGTGTCTACAGTGCCAGTGCTTACCATGGCAGAGAGGAGGTAGCTTGGGAGATAACATGCTAGGTCAGAAGATCCTCTATGTGAAGGTGAACTGTCCTTCTGCTCACGCGTCATTGGCCAAGTCAAATGCTGTGGCCACACCCACGCTCTGGGACAGGATGGAGCTCAGGAGTAAAGCCATTGACTATGGTACACAAGGTCCCGGATGGACCCTGGCTGGGGGTGGGAGGGTATACAGAAATGGAAGATCCAGCCCACCCGTGCCCAGCGGAAGGAGATCTTCTGCTCTGAGAGAGCCGGCATTCCACTCTCCTTTCCAGTAGGAACATCAAGTTTCTCTCCTTTCTCGTAGAAACATCAAGTTCATACAATTGCATTTGTCAGTTCTTGGTATCCTTTCCTGTGCTGTTAGAGTCCTTCTCAGAAGCCTTTGCTGTGCCAGGATCCTGAAATCCCTCTCTCTGGTCCTCTCAGATCTAACACATCTGACGGATCTGTTTCTGTGGCAGTGCCATGCTGGTCTGGGCACTATAGCACCATAGAATAGTTTGGGATCAGATGTTGTGATGTCTCTAATATGTTCATTCTACTTAGGGTTGCGTGGCCGTGTGAGCTCCTTCATGCTTCCAAGTAAAATGTAGGGTTCCCTTTCCTAAATTCATGGGAAATGTCATTGGCATTTTGACAGGAATTGTGTTGAGTCTGTAGCTCCCTTCTGGATATTTTTACAGTAGTGATCCTGCCGACTCATCTCTTATCTGCCGTCTTCTTCAGTTAATTTCTTCATTGTTTATCTCTAGTTTGATTGGTTGATGCTATTGTAACAGGGTTTTCTTCTCTCCCAGATTTATTTCTGAACAACTTGACTAACAGTATATAAAAAGCTACTAGTGGGCATAGCAGTACACACCTTTAATCCAGCACTTGGGAAGGAGAGGCAGGCAGATCTCAGGGTGAGTTCAAGGCCAGCCTCATTTCAAGGTCGAGTTCTAGGATAGCCAAGGTACGCAGAGAAGCCCTGTCTCAAAAATTGTCCCCTGAGAGGTTGACTGAGCATCAACAAAGTACCTGACCATCCTCACTCAAAATCAGGAGGAATTATTACAAAGAGATGATGGTAGGATTGATCTAACACTTACTCTCAATGATGGAAGCCTCGGTTTTACACACAGGCAGAGAGAGAAAGAGACAGAGACACAGAGAGAGACAGAGAGATAGAGACAGAGAGATAGGCAGACAGAGGAGCAGAGACAGACAGAGAGACACAGAGAGACAGAAAGACAGAGACACAGACAGAGATTAAAAGGAGCTTGCAGTCATACAAGGAACTTTACTTTTCTCTGTCTGCCACTGTGCTGCAACTGTGCTGATCCCTCCAGCACGTTGTTATTCCAGACTTACACTTCCAGAGAGTAAATCTCCACTTCAGTGGCACATGTGGTACATCAAGCTCCCTCTGTCTGCCGGCCTGGCCCCACTGCAGGCCAGGCTCACTCCCTTTGTCAAAATGAACCGCTCCTTTCAAAGGCAACACAACAGCACAACCTCAGGTCTCCTTCTCTAAGGAGGAGTGCCTATTTTAAACAGGCACTCAAGTCGTATTAATAATGAAGGCTTTCTCTGGCTTTATGACCTGAAAAGCCCCAGTTAATAAGGGCTACCGTTTCCCAGCCTTCCTCCCTGGTAGATCAACCGTAAGGGAGTGTGCGTGGCTGTCTGATTTATTGTTTCCATTGCGTGGCATCCATTACGGACAAGCTCTACTGAGGCTGAAGCGTCACACATGTGGGACTCCAGACTGAATAATAGATGGTTGGTGTTACGGAAGATGATATTTAAGGTCCCACTGGTGCAAGGTAGAACGCAACCTCTGTATGAAAGTCTTCTTTTAATGAACATGGAAGGTCCGACCACATTAAGCTTATGAACTCAAGAACCATAAATCAGACAATCACAAATAATGAACAGGAAGGGATGTATAAAATTTGAGGGAAACCCAATTATCCAGTTGAAAAGGCAAAAGCAATCAAATACATTTTTGCACAATATGCAATAGAACAAAATATGATATAGCACCAACCTGTCTTAGGAAATATCTGTGCTCATCAAAGAAATCATCAATACAAGGGGAAGGATGCAGGAGGAGGCCTGAAGACCCAGGTCCCTGATGCCAAGATCAAGCTAATCCTCTACTTGGGCGTGGTTGGGGGAGGATGGGCAGGACCACCAGGAAGCCTCTGCACTCTGTCTATAAGTCGTCAACCAGCAGATGCATGGTTTAACATAGGGAGAAAGGTTGCCAGGGAATCCAACTTCTCCACCCACCAATGGCTCGGAATATGAAAGAGCTGGAACCACATCTCCAGTCCCCGAATGCCAGGAAATAACACTGTATAAAACATACCTTGTAAGAACTGCAAAGCCTATGCTATATCTATAACCATCCAGGCCCCATGAAATTCCCAATTCCTACAGGATTTTCCCAATCATATAAATGAGATTGGTTCCAGTCAAATACACAATCTCAATGCAAGGGGCTCACTGTGAGGCCATCTTGGATGTTGCAGATACCAGCCCAGGGAGGTTACAAACTCTGCCTCCCAAGGCTGACCTTCTTCTGACACCATGCCCTTCCCCCAGACTGGAAGAAATTCTTTTTTTTTTTTTAAGGACAAGATATTTTTATTCTATTTCCCCTCCTAATTACTTCCGGATCCTCCCCCTACCCCGCCTCCCTACCCACCCAGCTTTATGTTATTTCTATTTCTTCTCTCTTTTAAAACACAAAAGCGAGTGTGCTTCTTGTTTTTATTTTTTCATGTTGCAGTTTTGTTTTTAAAGATTTAGAAAAAAATCCAAAAATGTAAAATGATCATGTATAGTCTGAAGTAAGCTAGCTTTACCTCATGCACAGCTACACATGCCCAGTTAACCAAGGCACAACAGCTCTGGTGTGGTAGGAGCGGGGAGGGCTGAATAGACTGAGTCAGTGAGGGTCTCTCTGCTTGCACATCAGGGTAGTGTGTGTTCATCTGCAGCACGTGGTAGTCCCTGCCTGGTTTCAGACCAGGTGAGCATTCCTCCAGGTTCTGACCCACTGACCTCCTGACCTCCTTAATTTGAATTTCTACTCTCCACCAACCATACACAGCAGAACCTCTGTTTCAGCCTTTCATAGCACTGCTCTCTCCTGTGGTCTTGCAGCAACTTAATAATTAAGACATGGTGACTGGACATGACCCCTTCCAAGGCTTGGCCCCCTGTCTTAGATTAAGGTATTACTGCTGTGAACAGACACCATGACCAAGGCAAGTCTTTAAAGGACAACAGTTAATTGGGGCTGGCTTACAGGTCAGAGGTTCAGTCTGTTATCATCAAGGCAGGAGCATGGCAGCATCCAGGCAGGCATGGTGCAGGAGGAGCTGAGAGTTCTGCATCTTTATCTGAAGGGTGATCGTGGAAGACTGACTTCTAGGCAGTCAGACTGAGGGTCTTAAAGCCCACTCCCACAGTGACACACATACTACAGCAAGGCCAAGCCCACTCCAACAAGGCCACACCTACTCCAGCAGAGCCACACCCACTCCAAAAGAGCTACACCTACTCCAACAAAGCCACACCTATTCCAACAGAGCCACACCTACTCCAACAAAGCCACACCTACTTCAAGAAGGCCGCACCTTCTAATAGTGCCACTCCCTGGGCCAATTGTATTCAAACCATCACAGTCCCCAAAGCTTTGCAGGGACCCTCATGTTTTATGGGAATTTCCAGTGAGCTTCTGACACACCCTGGAAGCAACGCTTTGCAGGCAGAGGTGGGGAGAGGCTCTTTGCGGAGAGCTGCTGTGTGGAGGACTAGCTGAACATTTTAGAAATGTGAAGATGATCAATGAAGATCTTTTAATCAGAATAATGAGGGGCTGGAGAGATGGCTCACTGGTTAGGAGCACTTGCTCTTTCGGAGGACCCAGGTTCAGTTCCCGGCCCTGACATGGGGGGGGGGGGTTCACTACTGACTGTAGCTCCAGTTCCGGGAATCTGGCCCCTCTTCTGGCCTCTGTGCACACTGCACACACATGCTGCACATACAAACGCATGCGCATAAAATAAAATTCAAAGCAAGCCCAGTCTTTCTGCATTCAGGTCACCGCTGGATTAGCCCTAGAATTTGCCTCCTGTGTTTCTTGACCTTCACTAAATCTTACACTCAAATATACTCAAAGAAACAAAATTCCTTCCAGGTAATGGTGGCACATGTCTTTAAACCCAGCACTTGGGAGACAGCAGCAGGCACGGATCTCTGTGAATTCAAGGCCCAGACTAGATCACAGAGTGAGTTCGAAAATAGCCAGGGCTACACAGAGAAACCTTGTCTCAAAAACCAAAAACAAGCAAAACGCCACAATTTTCCCACATCTTGCCTATTTTCTCAAATGTTGGGTTTTTTTAAGAAAAAAATAACAAAAAGGAATTCTTTTTAAAGAAACATCTTTCAGACAGGCATACATTTAAACGTCCCTGATGATTGTAAGCATGTATAGCCCAGCTCCCCGCCCCTACCCATTCTGGGGAGGACGCCCTCTGAGCAGGCCCTGTGCAGAGTTAAGGGTCAAAAGTCCTTCCTGCTGGGAGTAGAAGCCCACTAGAAAACCGTGAGAACCCAGCCTTTGACCTCCAAAGCGTCAAAGAGAAAGTTCCAGATGTCAAAAACTACTGAGATATTTACTTTCTTATTAGCATTTCTCCTGTCCCAGACAAAGAAAAGCCTAATCAAAACTGAAAGACAGGCGGCTTTTGTTTCGTTTTAAGGTGTTGGTGTTGCGTCCTGGGGATTCACGTTTGCGGCGCTCACGTGGTCAGGGGTTCTGCAGCCCACTCCGAACCTTTCTGTTATAATTTGCTTTTCTGTTGCTGTAATAAAACACTGACCAAAGGCAACTCTGGGGAGAGCTTTGTTTCTCCGGGTTACATCCACATGGGAGGAAGGGCAAAACCTAAGGCAAAACCTGGAGTACGGAACTGAACTGAAGCAGAGACGGCGGAATGCGGAACGCCGCTTACCGGTTTCCACGGTTATCTTTCTTTTTGTTTTAACTTTCATATAGATGTTATGCCTGAATGTATTTCTATGCACCACAGGCATGCCTGGTGCCCACAGAAGCCAGAAGAGGACAGAGGACCCCCTGCAACTGAAATTACAGATGGCTGTGAGCTGCCATGATGGGGGGACTGAACCTATGTTATCTGGGAGCTCTTAATGGTTGAACCATCTCTCCAGCCCCGGCTGTCTAAACCTTGCTAGGCCCACTTGCCCAAGAAAGGTACCCACCATGGTGGGCTGAGTAATCACACACATACATACACACACACACACACACACCATAAGACATGCCCCCAGGCCAAACTGATGAAGGCAATTCCTCAATTGAGTCTTTCTTCCTAGGTATATCTAGGCTCATGTCAAGTTGACAAAAACTATGACTTTTTTTTTATTCCTTTGTGTATTTGACACATAAATACATCAATTTAAACAATAACTTTCCCTTTCTTGTTTGTCTCCAAACTCCATATTAACATCACAATATAAAACAGTTAAAAGTTCCAGACTTCAAATTTTTTAGCATTTTAAAAACCCAACGTATACATTATTTTAATACCCAAGGCCTCATAACTGTGTTTCAATAAAATCCAAAGCAAGTTACAAACTTCCTTACTCCAAGAGGGAAGACCTGGAGTACTGTTACAAGCAGCTCAAAATAAAACCCAAATCCAGTAGCGTAAGAATCTTGATACCCAACACCTGACACTTAGCGGTGATCTCAGTACTCCAGGAGGCAGAGGTAGGCCCTGCTGAAGCTCTGCCCTTCATAACACGCACAGCTTGGCTCCTTGGCCCAGGCTGGGTCCTCTCCATACCTGCTGCAGCCATGATAGACATCCCATAGCCCTGGTACCTCCAAGATCTTGGGGATCTCTACGGCAACTGAGGCGCTGCTTCTCCAGTAGCCTCTCCTGCCTTCTTCAGGGACTCTGACCCTGCCACATGGCACCAAGCCTCAGCTGTACTCCTAGACTAACTTCAGTCCTGTGGTTTCCTTGACACCTGAGGCTATCCACGATCGGTCTCTCAGTGTGCCAAGGCTCAGCTGTTCTCCGTGACACCTTTAATGCCTTCAAAGCCAACATCACATGGGAGACTCTCCGACATCATTTACTAAGTTCTGCTGATTAAGACACAGCCTTGGCCCCTCTGGACCACAGCCTCTGTGTGCTGCCTCTGAAAGAATTGCTCCCCAAAGATTTTAACGCAACGTGGCTGGCTTCTTATCAAGACTTTTATCTTTCCTGCTCCAGCTGAGCGGCGTCGACTGCCCACGTAAAGCACAGGTTTCACTTTCGCAGATTCGAAATCCAAAATCGCATGAGAATTAGGCACGGATTGCCTGGTGGGGGCCTTTGCTCCACTGTGAACCCACGAGTCAGGCTCCACCTCGCAATCCCTGTCAGCATCATCTCCCTGAGGCTCCCGTGGAAAAGCTTTGAGCGTTCAACGTCCGCTTCACCCCAAAGCTCCGAACACGTCCACAGTTTTCCCAAAATGGCATGGTCAGGTCCGTCACTGGACCGCCTCGCCTTTCTTTTACCAGTTCCTGTCCTAGTTTGGAAGCAGAGATCAAGGAAGCGGAGATCACGGAGAAACGCTGCTTGGTTACCAGCTTGCTTCCTCTGATTGGTTCAGCTACCTTTCTTTTTTCTTTAAGGTTTATTATTATTTTAATTACGTGTATGGGGGGTGGTGTTTGCTCATGAACGCAAGCACCCACAGAGGTCAGGAGTATCAGACACCCCGGGAGCTGCAGTTAAAGGCAGTTGTAAGCTGCCTGGTGTGGGTGCTGGGAATCAAACCCAGGGCCTCAGAAAGAGTGGTATGTGTTCTTAACCACTGAGCCACCTCTCCAGCCCTCTCAGCTACATTTCTTATACAGCCAAGGACCACCTGCCCAGCAGTGGCAGCACCCACAGTGTGCGGGGCTCTCCTCCTATGGCAATTAGCAACTGTCTTAGTTAGGGTTTCTATTGCTGTGAAAAGACGAACACAGCAACTCTTAGAAAGGGAAACAGTTCATGGGGGCTGGCTAACAGTTCAGAGGTTTAGTCCGTTGTCATCATCATGGTGGGAACCATGGCCGCGTGCAGGCATAAGGAGCTGAGAGTTCTAATTCTTGATTCTCAGGCAGCAGCAGGAGACTGTCACACTGGGCCCAGCTTGAGTGTATAAGACGTCAAAGCCCGCCCCCAGAGTGACACACTTCCTCCAACAAGGCCACACCTCCTAATAGTGCCACTCGCTATGGACTAACCATTCAAACAGATGAGTCTATGGGGGCCATTTGTATTCAAACCACCACAGCAAATAAGAAAATGCTCCCACAAGCCAGACCCTTGGCAAGATAGATACATACATACATACATACATACTATAGATACATAGACAGATAGATACATACATACATAGATACATATATAGATACATAGATTGATACATACATAGATATATGGATACATAGATTGATAGATACAGATATAATACATACATAGACAAATGATAGATATATAGAGAGAGATTTGTGTCAAGTTGACAGGAACTTTGATGCCTTTGCTCTTCTTTCAAATATAGAAATAAAGGCCTCAGGGTGGTACCTGGCCCTGGCATTGGCTCACAGTGTATAAAAGGCTCATTGCTCACACGTTTTGATTCTATTTTGTTTTTAACGAACACTAGTGGGAAGTGGTACTAATCATTGAGGGTTTGCTATCTCCCTAGAGTTCCTGAGACTTTTTAACAGACTATTATTAACTTCTTCTCTGTAGGGTTTCTGATGATCTACAACTCACTGTCAGTTAAAATAACTTGCTTCCTGTAACTAAGAACCATTCTCAGTTTGTTTAAGACTAGATCAGGGGCTGGAGAGATGCTCATTAATTAAGAACTCTTAGTGAGAACCCGAATTTGACTCCCAGCACCCATGTCAGGTGACCCACAACTGTATTTCTGGCTCCCAGAAGATCTGACCCCTCTGGCTTCCGACGGCACCTGAACTCATAGTCAAACACCCACACATAGACATGCCTACTCCTACACATAATAAAAATAGTTCTAAAATCCTACATTTAAAACTTTTTTTAATTGATCTGTTTTATATACATGGATACACTGTAGCTATCTTCAGACACACCAGAAGAGGGCCTCAGATCCCATTACAGACTGCTATGAGCCACCATGTGGTTGCTGGGAATTGAACTCAGGACCTCTGGAAGAGCAGGCAGTTCTCTTAACCACTGAGCGATCTCTCCAGCCCACAGGAGTTCTTAATAATGATCATCATAGATGTATATTGGACCATGGTGACCTTTCTGTTGAATGTAATTCCTAGAGAGGACTCAAGAAAGAAAGCACATGAGACATTACACACAAAATGTGTGTTTTGTGCATATGCTTTTGTTCATGCAAAGAAAAGATACCTTTTCTACCAAAGCAGGCCATGACTGGGAGGATAAAAACAGATTTTTAAGACTAGAAAAATGAAAACAGGTTCCAGGTTGTTCCAGTCCCCTGTGAAAATCAGGAGGAACTTACATTCCAAGTGCAAAATAAGTTATGCAGAGACCAAGACAATGGCTTCTGTCTCAGAGCAAAAGACTAGGAACGTTCTAATTGTGTCAGCAAGGGAGCGTACAAACCCGGGTGACACACGTAGGCTACTGAGGATTTTGAGTCATTAGAGCACCAAGGGAAGAGAGCAATGAAGAGGCACTCCACACGTCCCGCCGGGGAGACACAGTCAACAGCATCTTCAGCTTCAAGGACAGACAGTGGTGCCACTATCTGCAAACAGGAAGCTGGAGGCTGCGGATTACACCAGAGAGAGCGGTTTCCCCAGACGTGAGGGATGAGGAAAGCAACTTTGTCTGATTTCCACCTCTGCTCTTTCCTACCTTCTGAATTCCAGGAGTGTGCATGTGTGTACATCATACGTAGTGCCAGAAACGTATTAAAGCCCGTAAGTGAACGGCTCCTACCCTTAAACCTCAAGGAAGCCTCTGGCGCAGGGCCAGTCATGCAATACTCATTAGCTCGTTGGACAGAAAGTAACAGCGTATTCAGAGTTCAACAATGCACCCCCCAAAAAATAAATCATTCAATATTTTTCATTTAAATGATATGTTTTCAAAGAATGCAAGTCATGTGGGCCCTAATGGACCAGCCGTGTTATAGAGAACTTCTAAATCCTATAGGAAATCATCAGATCGGCTTAGAAATCACATACGTCCCACAATGGACTTAATTGTGGAATTTAGAAAATTATATATATTTTTTAAAAGATTTATTTTATGTATGTGAGTACACTGTCGATGTCTTCAGACACAACAGAAAAGGGCATCGGATCCCATTACAGATGGCTGTGAGCCACCATGTGGTTGCTGGGAATTGAACTTGGGACCTCCGGAAGAGCAGACAGTGCTCCTAACTGCTGAGCCATCTCTCCAGCTGAAAATGACATATGTTTCATTATCTTGTATTTTGACCAGGGAAGACAGGAATTAGGTGCCGCTCTTCCTTCATCTTTCATTCAGACAAATCTACAGATTCAAAACCGACTATCCTATTTTATTTGTATCATATTGGATAAAATAACGATTTGGCATGAAATGAAGATAGCCCTGAGGGTTAGGTTTGGGCCAGCAGCTATGAGGAGCTTGCCCGGCCTACCCACTGAGCTCTCCGCCTGCCTCTGTCCTCACAGCTGCTTTAAGGAAATGGCCGGCCCTCACGGAGAGGGACCTGGAATCTGTGGCTTTCTAACAGACTTCCCAGGAGCCCAGATTCCAGGAGAATACAAGAGCACTCATCCTCCCCTAAGGAAGTTTACAGACCTCAAGCTGCCAGACTCCAGGACATCAGGGGACTGCACCACCCTGTGGACAGTGGAGAACTTAAATGTGCCCTCCTTTTCATTCCTTACCAAGATTCCCTCCTCCCTTCCCGGCAATGCATAATTGCCCCCATTTCCCCGTGCACCAGGGAGTCAGAGACAGTCTGACTACAAACAACACTAGAGATAACTCATCAAGCAGGGACATACAATCTTCCCCTTGAAGGTCAGGAGCCACTCCACAGCTGTGTGAGCTCTTTATGCCTGAAGAGGGGGTTCTCAGGTCTGGGAACCAGAGTTCACTGTCTGCAGGAATGTGGGCCAGGGTGACCCTGGCACCCAAGGACAAAGAGGAGACAAGAGGGAGACTGAAAGGTTTCCCTTTTAGGCCCACGCTTGGCCATAGCCAGGGTTAGCCAGTGAGTCAGTTAAAGAATAAAGATAATTAATAAATAGCTCTCATCCCCCCAGCCCCTACCCTCCCCCCCCCCCCCCCCGCACATGCTCATCACCCGCCTCCCCCCCCCCCCCCGAGGCTTGCAGTGTGGGGGAGTCATTAGGCCAGGAGGGTAAGATACCAGATAATCAAATTTCTTTAGTTCCAGAAACCAAATTACTTTAGTGGTGGTGGTGGTGGTGGCGGTGGTGGTGGAGGTGGTGGTGGTGGTGGTGGTGGTGGTGGTGGTGGTGGAGGTGGGTGGTGGTGGTGGTGGTGGTGGTGGTGGTGGTGGTGGTGATGGTGATGGTGATGGTGATGGAGGTGGTAGTGGTGGTGATGGTGGTGGTGGAGGTGGTGGTGATGGTGGTGGTGGTGGTGGTGGTGGTGGTGATGGTGGTGGTGGTGGTGATGGTGATGGTGGTGGTGGTGGTGGTGGTGGTGGTGGTGGTGGTGGTGGTGATGGTGATGGTGGAGGTGGTGGTGATGGTGGTGGTGGTGGTGGTGGTGGTGGTGGTGGTGGTGGTGGTGATGGTGATGGTGATGGAGGTGGTAGTGGTGGTGGTGATGTTTTTAATTGTTCAGCCAAAATGGAGCTTTACAAACTGGAATGGCCATGGCTGCCCCTGATAACTCCGAGAGAGCCCTCTTTCTGCCTCCTGGGCCTGAACTCTCTCCAGAGCCCTACCATATGGCTGGCTGGCTGTCTCTGTCAACAGCACCGATAACGCATTTCTAATAAATCCCATCCCCTAAAAAGGAAAATCTACCACAATGTCCCCCTCTAAACCCAAACCAGAGGTCCAGGGAGACGTCTGGGGTTGCATAATCACTGACTGTGAACTCAGCTATATGTGTGGCTGTTCTAGGTGCTAATTCTAGTTGGTCTCACATCCCTCGGATGAGTTCACATCCTCATTAAATAGTCTCAGGACTCTCCTCAGAAATTCAATTTTCCTCCTGGCTAAATTGCTGATTTACCCAGTGTCCCACTTAGGGAACCGGGAGAATTCCCAGCAGGTCTCTGGGCATGCCCCTACCCCCCCCCCCCACTCCCAAACCACCCACCTGTGTTGCTATGCACTACCTGCAGGAGGAAACCACATTGGGTCACTTTGAAAATAATTAAGTCAGGTGTCATTTGAATCTAAAAATCACTCCCTTTCATATAAACACCAGGCTTTAGAATAGCCAAGAAAACTCTCAACCTGAGAACCAACCCCATGCAAATAAATCCCCAGGAAAACATGGGCTTTCATAGAGAAAACTGGCTACTGTAGACAATTCACTGTACTCACAGAGGCCCTCCCAAAATTGCAGAAGCTTGCTCCGTGTCTCACAGTGGCACCATCTGACAGGGATACAGACGCTGTTTCTGGGGACAGAGCAGAGATAATGGAGAAGGTGTTTTAAGAGTATTTTTAACTGTGACCAGCTCTTTATCATTCATAATTTCAATGGTCAGGATCCACAGATTGGCCAGGAGCACTGAGACAATCCAGTATTGAGGGTTTTAAATTTATATTCATTACACCTCATCTCTTTATTGAGTGAATGTCCCATGTACCCTGATGGATTTGCCTTGAAGATTCCTGTTCTATAAAGATCTTGTTGTTATGTTTCTCTGGTTAGCCCTCCTTGCTTCTTTTTGTATTATTACTGCATTTGTTTGTTTGTTTGTTTGTTTATGTATTCATTCATTCAGATCATTCATTCTTTCATCCAGGGGGGTCACACCCACGCCACAGCCTCTGTGGAAGTCAGAGGACAACTGGTGTCAGTCCGTTCTTTCCACTGCGTGGGTCCTGAGAATTGAACTCAGATCACCAGGCTGGCTGACACAGGTTGGGTGACAGGCACCTTTGGGTGATGGACCCACTGGGCTATCTCATTAACACTTATTTCTCTATTTAACCTTTAGGTTTTTTCCCATGTTCTTAGAATGACCCCAGGAGCAATGTAAACATAATTATTTCAGTGCTTACAGTTTATAAGTGTGCAACCTTCATACTCTTGGTGCCCTCAAGAGAGAAGCATTCTTCTAGTTTTTACTGTCCCTAGCACGCAGGACTGAGCCCAGGGCCCCACTCAGCGAGTGCTTCTTTGTGCAATCCTCATTATATTATTATGTTAGAACTGAGAATAAGTGACCGTCGAGCCCAGTTCTAATGGAGACATCAGCCTCAACTCAAGGCTGAGAAGATGAATAGGAGAGGCAGGGGAGACGTAAGAGCTGGGAATGGAGTGCTGTCAAACGGTCCTCTGGGTCTGCTGTGGCCACCAAGATTGTGAACTTGTGAAGCCACTCTGGTTATCTGACAGGAGATCAAGCCATGGGTCAACCTTCCGGGAAGACTGGGGAGGCACTCATGAGACCCATCCTAGCTGAGGAGTGATGGGCAGTTCCCGGCTGCTGGAGAAAGGAAGGAGAGCCTGTTTATTTCCGGGTGTGGCTTCTGGTACTCTAACCACGCTCCAGTGGATGACCCCACATTGAGAAGAAGGACATAAGGTAAGAGGGGAGCATGCTGGGGACAGTTGGGGATAACAGGGGGGAGGTGTGAGGATGAATATGATCAATACACAGTATATACAGTATATACATGTATAAAATTGTCAAAGGACAAATTTTAATGTTTTTTTTATTAAAAATAACATTGCTGGGTGTGGTGGCACTCTGGGAGGCAGAGGCAGGCAGATTTCTGAGTTCGAGGCCAGCCTGGTCTACAGAGTGAGTTCCCGAACAGCCAGGACTACACAGAGAAACCCTGTCTCGAAAAAACAAAAAATTTTAAAAAATTTAAAAAAAAAATAACATCAAGTTGGAATGCGTGGAGCTGGCAAGGTGACTGGCTAAGATCAGCCCTTCTGCACCACTCTAGTGACCTGAGTTCAGTACCCAGAAACCCCAATAAAGGGAGAAAAGAGAAGCCACTCCACAAAACTGTTTTATGACCTTCACACATGTGTGTGCTGTGAGCTGCACATCCACTCGTACATCATGTGTGCACACACACATACTCACACACACACTCACACACATATACACACTCACACTCAGTCACACTCAGTCACATACACTCACTCACAACACATGCACACATTCACACTCACACATGCATACACACTCACACTCACTCCACCACACTCACACACACTCACACATACACACACTCACACATGCACACATACTCTCACTTATACACTCACACTCACTCACACACTCACACACATGCACATACTCACATTCACTCATACTTGTGCACACACATACACTCACATTCACCCTCATGCACATACTCATTCACACACTTGTACACACTCGCACACATGCACATGTACTCACACTCATACATATTCACTCACAAGCATGCACGAGTGCGCGCACACACACACACACACACACACACACACACACACGCACGATGTTTTTTAAATACCAGCTATGTCACTTTGCTGTTGCTATAGAATATACCACTCCAAAAACTTGCTGGTTAAAGGAAATCTCTTGAAGCCCTCTTAAAAATAACACACTATTTCTTGAAAGATGTTGGTAAATTGGTTGGATGAGCTGGACTCAGTCAGCTGCACTTATCTGGGGCCCACAAGGCACAGCTGGCTTAGGACAGTCTTGTCTGGAACAACATGCTGTTCTTCAACATGTCACTCACACCCCCAGAAGTCTATCCAAGGCTATTTTCCATGGTGTTACTTGGGTCCCTTTATAAAATCCAGAGTAAGCAAGGCCAGTCATCACCAAAAAGGCTTAGATACAGTGAGATGCAAAAGACAGGGTCCAGCCACACAGGCATTTGCTGTGTGGAGATGATCGTCAGAAGGTAGCATTCTTGGAAGGTCACTAAAGTGACCCCAGCTCTGCCCCTTACACACACAGCTGAGGTAGGGGATGGTGGTCTGGTATCATAGGACAAATCTCTCCCATTATACTGAGGCTTGTAGCCAGAGAACAGAATCAAGACCCTTTCACCTGGGTGTTGGGGATAAATGACCACTACTCAGACAGTGCAGTGCATGGTCAAACTGGTGAGGAAAATGTTCCAAGGAGGAAAGAGAAAGCACTCAAGCAGGGAGGAGAGTAACAAATGCTACACAATTTGTCGGTGTTCAAATTACTTGCTGTGCGAGGTCTAGGAAGCCTGTCCCATGTCCCAAGAGGAAGGTGGTTATAATTAATGAACTACATGTTTCATGTTGGGAGCTATGTCATGGGAGATACAGACCACATCGCAGAGTCCCAAGGCTAAGAACTGTATCGAGCAGGTGCATCCTTGCAGGGGGCATGCAGGTCCTTGTGCTCAGACATGCACTAGGGAACCTGGAATGTTAGCACATGGGTTGACCCTTCAAGGGAAGGAATGTAAAACCTGCTTTCTGCCCAGGGAGCTGGATCTTTCCAGCCTAGTGACCTTTCTCAATCTACGTGGCCAAAGATTTTCTGACACCAGACCCTCCTTCAGACCCCTCTCATAGACTTGGTTTTTCTTAGACTCTATCTTTTTGGAAGGGGGTCAGTGACCTTACAAAGGGTTTTGATGTAGCCACATCTGATCTGTATTTGGTTTACTTTGTTCCTCAAAGAGACTTAGGTCTCCTCTGTTGAGTTCTTGGGATAAAGTCACTCATCACAAGAACCTTCATCAGATTGTGCTGTTTAAATACACCTAAAATAAATGATTTGGGGGCAGACTCCCACATATGAACCAATACCAGCTACCACACCAAACCGCTTTTTTGACTGCCACAGTTCATCTCCCTGATGCACATGAAGGTTACAGAGACACCACCACTCCAACGACCTGGCCAGGACAAGGACTTGTCAGTACCCACAGTCGCTAAATGATTCAGGACACCTGAGGGGTTGGAGGCAAGGTTCAGGAATCTAAATCCTGAAGATTAAATGAGCTAGTCAGTGCTTGAAGCCTCCCTATAGGGTAGGCTGTCCTTCTCATGTTTCTGAACTATTGCAGACTCAAGACTCTTATAATACTATTCAAACATACACACAGGCATAACACGCACAAGAAAAAAATTTAAAGCCACAAATATAAACAAACACAAGGCACAACTATATTCTCACTAGATCTAATAGTTATAAAATTATTCAGTAATTATCAATATTAGAAATAATCCCTCCCCAGCTGGGCGGTGGTGGCACACGGCTGTAATCCCAGCACTCTGGGAGGCAGAGGCAGGTGGATTTCTGAGTTTGAGGCCAGCCTGGTCTACAGAGTGAGCTCCAAGACAGTCAAGAGAAACACTGTCTCGAAAAAACCAAATCCAAAAAACCAAAAAAAAAAAAAAAAAGAAAGAAAGAAAGAAAGAAAGAAAGAAAGAAAGATGAAAGAAAGAAAGAAAGAAAGATGAAAGAAAGAAAGAAAGATAGAAAGAAAGAAAGAAAGAAAGAAAGAGAGAGAGAGAGAGAGAGAGAGAGAGAGAGAGAGAGAGGGAGGGAGGGAGGGAGGGAGGGAGGGAGGGAGGGAGGGAAGGGAGGGGAGGGGAGGGAAAGGGAGGGGAAGGGAGGGGAAGGGAGGGGAAGGAAGGGGAAGGAAGGGGAAGGAAGGGGAAGGAAGGGGAAAGAAAGAAAGAAAGAAAAAGAAACCTACTGGTGTGTCTATGACATACATAACTTGGGGTGCACCCTGTTAGACAGTTGCCAGATTTTGTTTGCTGCTGTGAAGACAGTCGTTACTATGTTTGGTCAGGCATAACAATCCCGGGAGCTGCACCCAGAGCCTTGCACACATTAGGAAACTGTTGAGCTACCTCCATAGCCTGGTGCTCTAAGCTCTGAGCTCAGCACTTCACATAGACTCACCTTGACCTCTCACTTACTGACTCTATTTAAAGATAAGAAGCCCAAAGCCTGTGAAACCATCTCTGGGCTTGGTGTCAATGGCCGAGGTGAAGTTCTCTTATACTGATGGGTGGAGTGTGGGCTTGGATAAAAATTAAAGTATAAATATTTTCATTACTCTCCATACTCTAAGGCTCAGATAAGGGTAGGAGGTGCCTGCACCTCCATGGAGCCTGAGCGTAAGTGGCCTTTGACCTTGGCACATCTTTGCTGCAGTCATTTGCTCCTCCCTAAATGCACGACCTGGAGTTTTGCCAACAACACCCCAAGACTGACTCACCTCAGAAGGCTCCTCCTCCCTCCCTGCCCCTCTACCCGTTAGGTGCAGATGACATCTGGTACCCTGGGGCTGCTAGAATTGGTTCTGTGATCTTTGAGCTAGGTGGGATCAGACAGAATACCATACTGCCCAGGTATTAGAGCTGAGGCAGACTCCTTACAAGCCTGTTCCAAGTTTCTAAAGGTGTTGTCTTACAGGCAGTTGTGTTAATTTGTCACTTACTCAGATGAATGAGGGGATAAGCACTTCAGGAACCCATGCCACACTGTACAAACTCAAGGTTCCAGGTGCGTGGGGCTTTTTTTTTGTCCAGCACCATGGACAGCAGAGCATCCTTCTGGCCCTGTTCCCAGCACCTTAGTATCAGAAGGGACTCTTAACAATAATCCCCAAAGGACATTTTCCAGGACCAGAGCCTCACATGCTCAGGAGATGAGGAAGGGGCGTCTGGGGGCCTCTCTGATGATTGCCTGGGTGGATATGGAAAGAAGAAAGGTGGTACAGGTCCTCCATGAAGCCTTCCCTGGACTTTCCTGCCAAGTATGCTCCCCCTCTCAGCTTCAAAGCTCTGCCACAGAGATCTCACTGCATAGGGAAGATGCTATAATTTGAAAGTGCATGCCAACCCCCAACACCAAATGCCTATGCTGGGATGCAATTATCATGTGGAGAATCTAGGAATGCATAGCTCATGACGTCAAACTATCATGAATAGAATTCATGCCCTTATCAAAGAGACCCTGGAGTTGGACTCTCACCTTTCCTTCCCCTCAGTGAGGGACCAGTCAGAAAGTGATGGCTGCAGGCAGACACCAGACTGGCTGACACCTTTTCTGTTTGTTTGTTTGTTTGTTTGTTTTCCTTTGGGTTTTTTGGTTTTTTGTTTTTTGTTTTTTGTTTGTTTGTTTGTTTGTTTGTTTTT
Organism: Apodemus sylvaticus; assembly: GCF_947179515.1. Taxonomy (NCBI): domain Eukaryota; kingdom Metazoa; phylum Chordata; class Mammalia; order Rodentia; family Muridae; genus Apodemus; species Apodemus sylvaticus. Next base: position 8,853,487 of record NC_067485.1, read on the forward strand.
GAGACAGGGTTTCTCTGTATAGAACCTGGCTGTCCTGGAACTCACTCTGTAGACCAGGCTGGCACCAGCTGACACCTTGGTTGTGAATGTCTTGATGAACAATGAGAAATCAATTCCTATTGGTTTTCAGGTACCTCATTTTCACATTTTGTCAGGACACTCCATCAAGTAGTGAAGACCAATAACTGTTTACTCATGTTTACTTTTCTAGTGCTACCCCTGGCCAAACATACAGGCTAACTCAAAAGTACTGCCATCTGAGTGTTAGGAACAAACTGTCCAAAACAAGAGCTGCAGAAATTTAAAGTCTATTCTAAGACCTAAAAGTAGACATCAAGGTTGAACAAAGCCTTTAAACTGCACGTGTCAGAGCAACAAAATAAATCACAAAATGACTAAACCATAAAAAGTCAGTGACATCGTGGGAACCAAGCAGTCATCAAGAAGAGTCAGGCCAATGCCCCTTTCAATTAAGAATAGCATTTCTATTTCCTGGACCCACAAGACGAAATGCATGTATAAGTTTAAAGACAAAGCATTGTTTACAAAACTTGAAATTCAAGGGGAAACTTATTTTCAGGTAAAAAGGCATGGGGGGCACAAAAAGTGATGTTTCCCCACATCAAAGAGGTTCCCAGCAGGGACTGGCCACTGTCGCCAATACGGTGACCGCTTACCTGAGGATAGCAACGTGAATGAATGAGATGCACAATGAAGACAAAGGAAGAAACATGGAAGCCCTAACCCCACCCAGAACGGCTCTTAGCATCGCTTGCTCCTCACTGTGAGGAGGAAGAAGATGTCTCCATGGCTGGTGATCACCTGTGGAAGTGTCTGTGTCACTTGCCTGTCTCTGCTCTGTGGGGCATTTCCACACCAGCCCCACAATGCCACCCAGGGGCATCACAGTTAAGAGCTCGGGGCAGAGAAGCTAAGCCAAGCCAGTCTGTGTGCCTCTTGCAAATCTGGAGCTGTTATCCAAACTTCATTGCTAGGATTCTGTCAGCAAATTAATTTCCTGCAGCTGCCACTTTGGTTGAGACTTCCTTATTACTTTCAACCAAAGACAAGTTAACTAATCAACAAGCCCAAGAGTATGCTCAAGAAGAGGAAAGCTATTAGGACCCTGGCTATCCAGTGTACCCTCATGGTTATTTTGTTCTGTTTTAAGACAGGGTCTTACTATGTAGACCAGGCTGGTCTTGAACTCACAGAAATACTCCCGCCTCTGCTTTCTGAGTGCTGGGATTAAAGGTGTGTGTTGCCATGCCAGGCTAAAGCTGGAATTTTTAAGAGAGACTGATTTTCTCCATCATTTTAGGATAACATTATAAAACCACTTTCTCTAAGTGCCTGCATCTGTTTATATGAAAATTTTTCTTGCATATATCTGAAGTACTCAAAATGGATATGAGGTCCTTTTTGGCCTAAAATCATATCGATACAAATGGTCATTCATTAGACACCCTGAACATCAGTTAGAAGGCTTTCCCTTTTCTTATTCTAGATGTGCTTTTCTATCATAATTAAGTAAACTCACACCTACATCTAATTAGAGTGCATCTTATCAACGCCACAAAGGAGCCCTAGTCTGACTTGAGTTTTACAGATCTGAGGAAGAGGCTGAACCTAACAAACCCTATCTGGCTAACATTGTAACCTGGAACTTTTATCTACAAAGATGCTGAGTGTCCTTTGGACTAAGTCTGCTTTGGGGTTTTGCTCTCACTTGCCTTCCCGGATGTCGGTGCTTCGATAGGACAGATTCCATTAGATGCTTCCTTTGCTCACCTCGGTCTTCTGATATCTGCTGAGGGGAAGCCGCCCTGACCTCCCTGAAAGTCGGATGAGCTCAGCCTTTCCTACAGGCCCCGGCTAAAAGGGTGGGCCTCTCAGGTCAGCCAGAATCATCCTTTCCCAAGCTCCAAATGGCTCTGCCCCATTAAGCCATTAGTAGGCCAACCCTCAGTTGCATTCCGAGCATCGGTAATTGCAATGAGCATGTGAAGATAAGGATGGGGATTGGTATTGATTCTTCCCACTCTGCTTTGTGAAGTGTTCCTTATGCCACGAAGACCCACGTACAGACTGGCTGCTACACCGATGTTCACCAAATGTGCTCCACACCCCCAAAATTAATATCACATCCTGCATGCCAACCTTGTATATCTCTAAGTGCAGGTTAGAAAGGGTGACGATTACCACAAAATAGAGGTTTTCCAAGCTGCAGGTGTGCACAGGTGGGTACAGGTGGGCTCAGGTTGGCATAGGTAAGCACAGGTTGGCACAGGTGGGCACAGGTAGGCACAGGTGGGCACAGGTGGGCACAGGTGGGCACAGGTGGGCACAGGTGGGCACAGGTGGGCACCGGTAAGTGAGGTGGGCACAGCTGGATCCTAGTTCCCACTCCTCCTCTCAGCCTGTTTGAGAAGTGGGAAGACTACACAACCATGTACTTGGCCCTTCCTCTGTGGTTGAGGGTTTTCCTCTACAGATATTTTCAGCCATCCATTTAAAGAAAGCAATGTGCTAAGGGTGTGCAATGGCCACTAACCTGAGAAAATGAAAAGTTATGTATTTTTGAGATCACCAGTCGTAAAGTTCTTTTTCAAGAGACACCAGGTCCTACAGAACCAGGAAGAAGCTGTATTTTCTGTAGTCCTGCACCATGGGGAGAGGAAGAGGTGTTTGATTCAGCCCCCTCCACCCCCAAGGCGGGTCCTCACAGGGGATGGCGGGGTCTGGCCCTGCAGCTGACACCTGGGAGCCATTTAGGCCCGTGGCTTCCTCTGTTGAGTATTTCTGTGTGGTACATCGAACAGCCACGGGGCCCCAAAACAACAGCAAGCCATGTGGCAGAGGCGCCCACACCATGAAGAACATTCTTCTCTGGAGGGGGAGTATGAAGGGGCAGGGAAAAGCTGGGAGAATGTCTTGCTATGAAGCTCAGCCTGGCCTGGGACTCACTATGTAGTTCAGACTGGTCTGAACTCCTGAGCTTCCTCCTTTGGCCTTGTGAATTCTAGGATTCCAGACACATACCATCGTGCTTGGCTAACAAGTTATTTTCAAGTTGATGATCTTCTGTATTTGTTTCAATAACAGAGACACAACTAACAAAAACATCCAGCAAAGTAAAATTAAAAAACAAAACAAACAAACAGAGCCAACATAGTATTCCTGACCGCTTTTCAGTGACTTTTATCTTCGTACACTCAATTGTGTCTCAAGATGGGCTGTGGCTATTTCAAACACCCCATGGAGAATGTGCAAGACTGCTTAGGAAATCACTGTTGCCCGTGGGTGTTGCATCAGATGCTTTTCTATTGCCACGATAAAGCACTTATGACCAGAAGCAACTTGTAGAAGAGTTTATTTTGGCTTACAATTCAAGAGAGAGGAAGGGGGAAAGGAGGGGGAGATCATGGGGGGGAGAGAGAGAGAAAGAGAGAGAGAGAGAGAGAGAGAGAAACCATAAGAGAGAGAGGGAGAGAACATAAAGGCCAGGGAGGCGTGGTAGCAAGTGGCATAGCAGGGTGCAGAGAGAGCACACCTTGAAAACCCCGCCCCACACCTACTTCCCTTTGCAAAGCTGCACCACCTCCCCAACGAGAGGGAGCCAAGTGTTCCAACACCTGAGCCTATGGGAGACATTTCTCTTTCAAACCACCACAGCCTCCTCCCTCTGACTGCTCCCCCATTAATTCATGGAAGCTGTCCTCAGAATCGGGATAAGTGAACAACGTAGCTTATGTTCTGTTCTTTCATGCCTGGCTTCTGCAGTCAGCAAAAGTTGGTGAGTTTTGTCCCTGTTGTAAACATATCTATTGTTTGATACTTTGTAACAAACTCATCAAAATTTTACCACTTTCTTTTTGCACGCATATGCGTGGACCTGCATGGGCATTTTATACCACACACATACAAGAGGGCACCAGATCCTCTGGAACCTGAGTTACATGCAACTGTGAGCATCATGTGATCGCTGGGAAGTAGAAGCCCAGGTCCTCCCCAAGAGTAGCACGTGCTCTTAGCTGCACAGACCTCTGGAGAGCCATGGTGATGAATCCCCTCGCTGGCAGATGTTTGAGCTGTGACTAATCTGGAGCTCTGTGTCAGTGCCTTCTTCCACGCCAATGACAGGAACCTGTGTTTCACTCAGCACTGCTCCACAAAGGAATTCACACAACTCAACAACAATTAAACTCAAGGAACACAAAGAATTAAAATAAAGGCAAATCTCAATGCCTCTGTAGCTAGGCCAGTGTCCAGCCTTCCGGTTCCTTATAGCTGCAGTAATTGGGTTCTGAGACAGAGACTGAGCTTCTTGGAAGTCAAACCCAAAAGGAAAACAAGGAGAATTATATAACAGGCAATCAGGAAGAGGAAGCCAAGCCGATGATAGCCGTAAGTTCCAAGAAAATTCTTCGTGTTCAGCTTCACGGTACGAGTTGTTGTGAGACAGAATTCAGCATTCTTGGAGGCAGCTCCACGAGAAATGCACTCCGGGCTCTAGATCATGATTGCATAGAGTCCCCATAAGACGATGACATGCCCACAGGTTAAACAATGTCAGGGGTGTGTGCGCGAATGTGTACATACATGTATGTGTGTATGTGTGTGCAGTATGTATGTGTGAATGTGTGTGTGCATGTGCATGTATGTCTATGTGTGTGTGTGCATGTGTGTGCATGCATGTGTGTATGTCTGTGTAGGCATGCACACACAACACATGTGTGTATGTGTGTGTGCCCATGTTTGAGTGTGTATATGTGTTTGTGCATGTGTGCATGTCTATGTGCATGTGTATGTTTGCACACGCATGCATGCGCACGTGTGTGTGTGTGTGTGTGTATACATGCATGTGTATGTGCCCACACTCACATCATGTATGTATATATGCTGAAGCAGAAGTTCCTGGAAGAAGGCTGCAACCAGAAAGACAGAAGTACTGAACCCATAAGAGCAGGTACAACAGTGCTCAGGTATGAAGACATCATGTCAAAACCTATTGTATCCTATGGTAACTTGAAATAATTGAATTTTTTAAACCTCAGATTGTGTTGCTCCAAAACTCAAAAACTATCTACCACACCCTGTGTATTTTCTTTTTTTTTTTCTTTTGGTTTTTTTCAAGACAGGGTTTCTCTGTATAGTTCTGGCTGTCCTGGAAATCAATCTGTAGACCAGGCTGACCTCGAACTCAGAAATCTGCCGGCCTCTGCCTCCCAAGTGCTGGGATTAAAGGCGTGCACCACCACTGCCCAGTGTATATTTTCTTACATAGCTCTGGGTTCTTAGTGTCTTTGACTTTCACAGATAAAGTCAACCTTATAAAACTTGAGCCCTCAGAATATCACCTATAAACAAAGTGGCCAAGGTGGATTCCTGGGAACATTGTTACATTGTGTTCTGATGCCATTCACAACCCAGAAAATGTCCCAGAGTCTTTACTCCTAATAAGGGTAAAAATAAACAAGGGTCCACATTACATGATTCTTTGTAGCATTTACTTGCCTGTGCCTCCTGGGATACAGCCAGCCCCACTCCCACCCCAAGGCCTTCTACAAAGGGAGACTCGCCCAGGCCATACCACTCCTCTGAAACTTCCTGGTTGGAGGTGTTTTATGACTCATATAATTTTAATATCATCTCAGTGATTATTGCAAGGGCCTGCTACAACTTAAGTGAATTCTAAGGGCAGTACAAGTAGCTCCTTTTAAATTTTTAAGCAGAATTGAAGTTTACAAAAAGCACATTCTTCAGTAACAACAAGGCAGGAGTGGAGACAGTTTAGCAAGGCAATGAATTCCTACTCCGGGGCCCTGCCTGCACTGTGACCCCAACAACCACAGAACTAATTGCTTAGTGATCATCTACAGCCAGGGTTGCAGTGTTTTCTAACTTACAGGCCATTGTCAGAGACTGCTGTAGGAAAAATGAAGCAAGACAGTATTCTGGATTTCTTGGACAAGAAGCCAATTGAAAGCAACTGGGGAGGAACAATACTAACTCAGACACATGAGGGCGGACCCTGTGATACTGAGTGACCACCATAGAGTTTAGGCTTACTGTCAGCAGTCACCAACAGGAAATGAGTTTTGTTAAATACACAAGTCCTGCTAACACACTAATAACGGAACCATCAATCCTTCCCGTGAGCCATCAGACACAGTCCATCAGCAACATTCTCCACCGTGATGAAGTGCTTGTTCCTGCTGGTACAACAGGAAGCTTGAAACAGAATCCCTCCCAAGTCCAGATGCTGGGACTCTTAAAATTTTTCCTTGGTAGAATGCCCAGCTGTGGAACAGAGAGACATCTTGAGAAAGGTAGGGCTGAGGGAAGAGGGCCCTGAGTAGGATTACATTTTAAATTTTCTTATTATTATTGTGTGAGAGAGAGAAAG